>NC_035442.2:107179866-107293761 GCF_002127325.2 Helianthus annuus | reverse complement strand
GATTTAAATAAGGCATGTCCCAAGGATCCTTTCCCATTACCCCACATTGACTCCATGGTGGATGCAACGGCGGGTCATGAACTGTTGACTTTTATGGATGCTTCATCTGGATTCCAACAAATTCAGATGGAACCATCTGACCAAGAGGATACGGCTTTTATGACTCCAACCGGTATATATTGCTATATTGCTATGCCATTTGGATTAAGGAATGCAGGTGCAACATATCAAAGGCTGGTGAATATGATGTTCAAGGATCAGATTGGACAAACTATGGAGGTTTACATAGATGATATGGTGGTAAAGTCCATAAAAGCTGAGGATCACCTAAGAGACTTGGACGAAGCATTCGATATCCTTGACAGATATAACATGAAACTTAATCCTTCAAAATGTCACTTTGGTGTTAAAGCAGGTAAATTCTTAGGATATATGGTGACCAAGAGAGGCATTGAAGCTAGCCCTGAACAAATCAAAGCCTTGGTGAACATCAAATCTCCTGCCAATGCTAAGGATGTGCAAAGGCTAACAGGCAGGATAGCAGCTTTGAACAGATTTATATCCAAATCCTCAGAGAAGTGCAAAGAATTCTATGATATCCTAAGGAAGAACAAGAAATTTGAGTGGACAGAGAAGCATGAGAGTGCTTTACGAGCTCTCAAAGAATACCTATCCTCAGCTCCAGCCTTGATGAAACCAGAAAAAGGAGATGTGTTATCCTTATATCTTACGGTATCCTCGAAAGCAGTAAGTGCAGTCCTTGTTAAGGATCATGAAGGTACACAACATCCTGTCTATTATGTAAGTAAGAGTTTACTTAATGCCGAATCCAGGTATCACACCTTGAAAAGCTTATTCTTGCATTGATCATGGCATCTACTAAGTTGAGACATTATTTTGAAACTCATGTTATTATCGTTAAAACTAATTTTCCAATTAAGAATGTCCTCAGGAAACCAGAGATGTCTGGAAGGATGGCTAAGTGGGCAGTGAAGCTTAGTGCCTATGATATAAGATATGAGCCTAGAACACCCATCAAATCCCAAGCATTGGCCGACTTTGTGGCTGATTTCAGTAGTGATCTACAAAAGGAAGCCGAGTTAGAAGTCCAGCAGTTGGAAGAGATGAAGGATCCTTGGATACTCCATACTGATGGATCCTCAAATGTCAAAGGCACAGGGCTTGGTATACTACTAAAATCGCCACAGGGGGACATAATACCCCACTCCATAGCTTGTGAGTTCCAAACCACTAACAATGAGGCTGAACATGAAGCCTTGATTGTTGGTTTGCAAATTGCTAAGCATATGGTAATCAGGTATCTTGAGGTACATGTAGATTCATTGTTAATTACAAATCACTTTAATGGATCCTATGCTGTTAAAGGTGAAAAGCTAACCAAATATTTAGAGATAGTCAAAGAATTGGCACTCTCTTTTGTTTCCTTTAGTTTGACACAGGTACCAAGGGAAGAAAATACAGAAGCTGATGCACTGGCTAATTTAGGATCATCTTTGAAGATCCCAGAGGATATAAGCATCCCCATTATCCATATCCTGGCTCCTGCCATCGAGGATCATGTGGCGATGGAAATAGGAGAGGATTCTGCGATTATCCCTAGTGAGGATACTCAATCTTTTCCAGGATCAGGATCATGGATCTCACCAATCATGAAATACTTACAACACGGAGAGATTCCTATGGGAGAAAACCCTAGGGCTTTCAAAATTAAGGTATCTCAATTCACAATTTTGAATAATATGTTGTATAAGCGATCTCTTGCAGGACCATATTTAAGATGCATCGAGGATCCTGAAGTTCAAGAAGTTTTAAAAGACTTCCATGAAGGAGATTGTGGAAACCACACTGGGGGCAGAGCATTGTTCTCAAGGATCTTAAGGACAGGATACTACTGGCCAACTATGAAAAGGGATGCTGTGGAGTATGCTAAGAAGTGTGATCCTTGTCAGAGACACACCAATATCCTTCATCAGCCGGCTGAATTTCTACATCCTATATCCTCCTCTTGGCCATTTATGAGATGGGGTATGGATATAGTTGGTAAGCTCCCTAAGGCACCTGGTGGAAAAGTGTTCATGCTTGCTATGACTGATTATTTCTCCAAGTGGATAGAGGCTGAAGCTTTTGCCCAAGTCAGAGAAAAGGAAGTTATATCCTTTATTAAGAGAAATATTATAACTAGATTTGGCATTCCTTCTGAAATTATATGTGATAATGGTTCCCAATTTATTGGGGGCAGAACCACTAACTTTTGTGACAGCTGGGGGATTAAGATGATAACATCAACACCAGTTCACCCACAAGCTAATGGTCAAGCAGAATCATCCAACAAGATCATCATCAACAATTTGAAGAAGAAACTTGGATCCAAGAAAGGAAAATGGGCAGAAGAATTACCCTATGTGCTTTGGGCTGATAGGACAACCCCCAAGAATGCTACTGGTCAAACACCATTCTCTTTGGTATTTGGGGCAGAATCAGTGATCCCAACAGAAATGGTAGTTCCAACTGCTAGAACAAGTACCCGTGATCCTGAGGAAAATGATGAGAACTTGGCTCAAGACCTGGATACTATTGAGGAAATCAGGGATTTGGCTAGGATAAGGATGGCTAGTTATCAACAAAAAATGGCTGGTGCTTACAACAAAAATGTCAGGATAAGGAAGTTTCAAGTTGGAGATATGGTATTGAGGAAAGCATTCCAGAATACCACCAATCCTGCTGATGGAAAGTTGGCACCAAAATGGGAAGGCCCTTATTTGATTGAAGCTGAAGCAGGAAAGGGGGCATATAGATTGCTGACCATGGAAGGTGATTTGCTACCAAGGGCTTGGAATGCTGTCCATTTGAAGAAATATTTCATGTGAGCAGGATCCTCATGGCACAAATGATCCTTACATTAGGGTATCCTTGAAGGATCCTTAAAGCATCCATGATCCTTACTCTGGTAATGTCCTAATCTTGAACTATTTCATTTACTTATTTTCTCATACAAGGATAAGGATCATGTATCCTTTATCCTTCTCTCACGAGATTCTGAGTTTTGAAAGTTCAGGTATCCTTAGCATAATGTTGATTATCAACAGAAGCAATCCAGATCTTTGGGTTTAACCCAAGTTATTTGGGCTTGACCCCAGTTTCGCCTGTAGCGCACGATGATCCTGGTATAGTTCAAGGCATTGGGACCAGTACTCGCTTTTGGGGCTGATAATTCCATTGTACTGGCTATACCTAGGATCCTACGTATAATGGTAGACGTACCATACATTCGTTCCTAAGGTTTCTAACGTTTACACGTTAGCTAAGGTTTTGGCATTATCATGTCACTAAGTTTGGATAGTCACCAGTTAGGGCCATACTTCAGTTTACATACGATCCTTGGGCTTGTCCCCAGTTATCCTTGGGCTTGTCCCCAGTTGCTAACTCTTATCCTATAATGGCTTAGTCCCAAGTTATGCTCTATTTCAGGTCTTTGAAGTTAAACAACTAAGGATCCTTGATCCTTATTTCTCTTTAAGGTTTATCTTATGGTTATCCTGATTATGACTAGGATCCTAACTTGGATCCTCAGGTATGATCCTTAACTATTTCAATTCTATTCGTTGATTATTTGAATCCCCCTTATATTTTGACAACTAAACTTATGATCTTCAAAATGTATACTACTTTTTGGGATTTTTCAACTATAGGATATTTGATCATGGATCATATCCTAAATGTTTTCAATCTGACTTATTCAAAATTGCTTATTTAATAAGTGTACATCAAGACAATTAAAAATTAAAGGAACTTAAAGGATAACAGCACAGGATAAGCGACAAAAAGTTAAAGTTTTATTTATTAACAAAAAGACTAACCCTTCAAAGGTTGTCAAAATTACCTACCCCAAGCATCTACCAGCAATACGTGGCCCGTCCGCTGGGGTAGGTAAAGGGTGTCCATCATAATAGGTTTAAAGTTGTGCAGGAAAGTAAAAACGGCAGGATCACAATGGTTTCATCCCCCAAACAGAGGATCCCTCCACCATATGTAATCCTACCTATTGTCTGAAGGATCCTAGATCCTTAATCCTAAAAACTATTGTTCACAAGTACAGACCATCAAATTGTTCAAAACAAACAACCACTAAAAAAAAAATTGGGCTCCGGCTAAGTCTCGAAATTTCCATCATTGCCCAATCCTGCAGCCTAGACCTTCGCTGCATCCTCACCACCAGCTCCACTTGCCTCACCGCCCTGATCCTTGCCACTGCCTCCAGCCTCAAGCGTCAAGATCTCCTCAGCCTCTTCATCGTCCTCCAGTTCAGCCAGCCTTGCTTTCCAGCCCTCCACATCCCAGGTGCTCTTGTCAAAAGCAGGATCCTGAGCTTCCATGGCCATTTGCAGCTGGATCTTGTACATTGCTATGGCGGCGGAGACCTTAGCATCCTGGGTGATCTCGTGCTACTCATAGTCAAAGTTGATCAGCATCTTGGCAGCATCATTCTTGGTGGCCTGGAGATCCTTCTGAAGATCGGCTATCTTGAGGTCTTTCAGCACAGCAACTTGTTGAAGATCAGCGATCTTGCTATCCTGATCCTCAACGTGGCCAACATAGGTCTCTATCTCAACAAATTTCTACAAGGAAAACAAGGATATTGTCAGAACCAAGTGATCCTCATGCAAGCAGGATGTACAAGCAGGGACAGTGATCCTTACCTCATTGAAGTAGTCCATGAACTGTTGGCGGATCAAGGGAAGGCCTTGCAAATCCTCAGCCTCGGAGGCCTTCCTCGTCTTGCCTCCCTTCCCCCTGAGGGGTGCCTTGGGGATTGAAGCAGTGGGGCTAGCAGGAGTCTTCTTCCTCGAGGATTTGACATTGGTGAGATCGGTGATGCTGAACTTCGAAGCTGATTTGGTGGACTTTCCGGCACCTATACAAACAAAACACGATAAGTATCTAAATTTTACTTGAATTTCATTATCTAATTAAATCTTTAAACAAGGATATTTACTTGACATCGTGACAGAACCAGAGGATACTTCCTGAGAATCTTGGGTGGTAGACTTGAAAGTTCTTGTTTCAGGGTCCAGTCTCTTGAAAGCCAAGAGTCTCTCTTTAGCAGCCGGAGTCAGTCTGAGATGTGCAATGGAGATAGCTGTACAACAAAAGAACAATAAAAAGTTAGTGATCTTTATGTCAGAATAAAGGTTCTCTGGTGATCCTCCCCAGGATCCTTCATCCTACCATGAATAGCCCACATCTTGGGTAGATCCTTCCCATCAGGGATAGAATCCCTCCTCACAAAGAAGAAGTGTCGCTTCCAATTAGTGTCGTTCTTGGTGGCCTTGAAGATTGGATGCTCCTCCCAGGCTTTCGTTTGAACAGATAGCGATGGGAACCGAAGGTGGTCAGATCATACAGCTCTCCTAACTCAGCCATGCCTAAATCTATCCCCTCCTGCTCGATGATCCTTTCCAGGGTATATAAAACCCTCCAGATCATCGGCATAGCTTGGATGTAGGATATGCCGATCAGGGAAAAGAAGGATTGGGTGAAAGCTGGGAAAGGATATGTGTAGCCTATGGTAAATGGGGTAACAGGGAATGCAACCCAGTTATCAGAGATGTGATCGCTGAGAGCATTGGGGTTAAAGGGTTTGAAAATAGTGGTCGCCGGGAAGCAATAACGGATCCTGTCAATCTGTGGATCAGTGAAGCAGCATCGTCCTTTATGGAATCTTCGATGATTCCTTGGCTTTTTAGTGGACTATTCTTCTGGTGATCCTTAGCAGGGGAGTTCCGAAGTAGCATTTTGAACAGGATAGTAGAAAGAAAGAAAAACAGAGCAAACAAGAGAGAAGATGAAAGGGAGAATACCTGGTTGATCTTCTGAACACGGTTATAAAGGGAGTTGCTTTGAATTTAAATGCATTTGATCATATCCCTATCTCTATTTATAATCATGATTTTTGCAGATATGTCACTTCTGTGACGTCACGATGCAACGGCTAGTTAGAAATTAACGGCTAGAAATCCGTTGAGTTTGTTGCAGATAAGATCAAGAAAACATAATTCGTTACTTTTACATTTCACTCCTTATATTTTGGGGGCAATTGTTAGGGGAGGATTTTCTAACAATTAGTGATCCTTACTTGTTATCCTGACAAGTGATCCTTACTTCTATGACAGATAGTGATCCTCAGAGCAGCTTCAGGGATCAGGATCATGGATCACCTTAAGGATCATGGATCACCTTAAGGATCCTCATACTAATAATTGGCTGTTTGTATTTCGTATTATTTTGCAGGAGTGTTGAGCTTGACTTGGTCTTGGCAACGTTGCAATGGAATATTCCCCGGGCATTTCGCAGTCATTTGAACGAAAATGGACGTTGTGGAGAACGTGGGAGAATGGCATGAAAGTCGGGCAGTTAGTTAGCTTAGTTTAGCTTTCATATTTAAACGGGGTGACGAGCTAAAATTTGAACACTTAGCCATTTTTTGCTTACACACACTCTCGTATAATTGCAGTCACAAAGCTCTCAGCAAACACTTAGCATTTCTCACACTTTTACACGTTTTAGCATAGTGATCCTTGTACTTAGCTCGTCACTATCCGAAGTTGTAAACTTTAATTGATTTATTTGAGCTTGGTGATCGGTAGTTTCCATCACCCGAGGTTTTTTATGCCGGAGATCATTCATTGATCAAGGGCTTTTTCCTCGTATAAATCCTTGTGTTGTTCGCGCAATTTATATCATAGTGATCCTTATCATAATTCTTCATTTCAAGCATCATTCCCCGTAACTTGGAGTTTGGTTGCATTATCCTAGCGTGATTTTTAACCAAAACAGATCCTATGTAGTTAAAGGTGAGAAGTTAATCGAATACCTCGATATTCTCAAAAATTAGCAGGATATTTCGATGTTTTTACACTTGAACAGGTACCAAGAGAGGATAATGCTGAAGTGGATGCCTTGGCAAACTTAGGATCATCAGTCAGGATACCGGAGGGAACCCAAATACCGATACTTCATATCCTGTATCCTGCTATGGATCCCTTCAAAGCTCAGGATAAAGAGGTAACAAGCATTCAGGATCCTGGTCATGATCCTGAGAAGGATACTGGATCCTGGATGACTCCAATCATAAGATATCTCAAGGAAGGACACATTCCTGAAGACGAAAATCCTAAGGCATTTAGGATGAAGGTATCACGATTCACCATTATAAATAATATTTTGTATAAGAAATCTCTTGCAGGTCCATACCTAAGATGCTTGAAGGATCCTGAGGCCATGGAAGTGCTTCAGGATATACATGAAGGGGATTGTGGTAACCACACTGGGGGTAGATCTCTATTCTCAAAAGTGTTGAGAACATGATACTATTGGCCGACAATGAAGAAAGATGCTGCAGAATACGCTCGAAGATGTGATGCATGTCAGAGGCATAGCAACATATTGCATCAACCAGCTGAACCATTATATCCTATAGCTTCCCCTTGGCCATTCATGAAGTGGGGAATGGACATAGTAGGAAAGTTGCCAAAAGCTCCAGGAGGAAAAGTTTTTATGCTAGCAATGACTGACTATTTTTTCTAAATGGGTTGAAGCTGAAGCATTTGTCCAAGTTAGAGACCAAGAAGTAGTATCCTTCATAAAGAGAAATATCCTGATCAGGTTTGTAGTACCAGCTGAGATAATCTGTGACAATGGTTCTCAATTCATAAGTAAGAGGACTACTGACTTTTGCAAGAGTTGGGGGATCAAAATTATCACATCTACTCCGGTACATCCTTAAGCAAATGGGCAAGCAGAATCCTCAAACAAGATAATAGTTAACAACCTGAGAAAAGAGACTAGGAGCTAAAAAGGAAGATGGGCAGAAGAACTACCCTTTGTTTTGTGGGCTGACAGGACAACAACAAAGAATGCAATTGGCCAAACTCCTTTCTCCTTAGTATTTGGAGCAGAAGCGGTGATCCCAACAGAAATGGTGATACCTACGGCAAAATCCAATCTCCGGGATCCTGAGCAGAATCCTGAAGCTATGTGCCAAGAATTAGATACTGTGGATGAAACAAGAGATGCAGCAAAGCTAAGGATGGCAGCATATCAACAGAGGATATCCAGAGCATACAACAAGAATATAAGGACTAGGAGGTTTCAAGTTGGGGATTGGGTGTTAAGAAAAGCTTTTCAGAATACTACTAATCCTGCCGATGGAAAATTAGCTCCAAAGCGGGAAGGACCCTATGAGATCGAATCAGAGGCAGGAAAAGGAGCATATCGACTCAAGAATATGGAAGGGGATATGCTACCAAGATCCTGGAATGCTATACATCTAAAGCTTTATTTCAAGTGAGTTTAGAATTTAATTTCTAACTCATAATGGTGTGGATTCTATCTCTTTTCAATATATTTGAGTTTATATATTCTTTCGAACCCAATACTTACTTAAGCATCGGAGGGGTGTTAGCCAAGCTAACACCCACCTTAGTTTAAGGATGTTTTGCAGAATATGCTCAAGGATATACGCTCAGGATAACTCAAAAGATTAGAGGATTGGCCCCCTTTCTAACGTTTAAGGGATCCTGATCCCTTCACAGGTTTAAAGGTATTCACCTTTCTCTCGAATTGGGTTTAAACACCCCGTCTGGAACGCAAGTTATCTAGGGATAGTTCAAGGTAGCGGGACCAGTTCATGTAAAAGTGGCTGACAATTTCGTTACTATTGGCTATATCCTGGATCCTAAAGGTATATGAGGATTGATCACCCTCTCTCACGAAAGGGTATTTTCATACTCTCTAAGGTTTAAAGGTTTTCACCTTTCAAAGTCTTGGAGTTTGTACACTCTCGCCTGTAGTGCATGAAAATTAGGGTTTATCCCCAGGATATTAAGGGTTTATCCCAGGATATTCAGGATTTATTCAGTAAAGCTAAAAGCACGACTGTGTTTGTGTTCCTAAGTCTTCAAATATATTGAACATAGGGGACATGTATTACACAACTTAAAGGATGGACTCAAACTTATAAGTGTGCACTGGGGACATTTCTATGATTAAAGAATGGAAGTGACTCTTTAGGGATCTCCGGTATAATCTCTCCTTTTTATTTGGATAACTTGGGTTTATTAAGTTATGTGTCAGTATCCTGAGCAGGATATCTCTCAGGATACCCTTACAATGTGTTTCCAAGAATGTTCAAACAAAAACTATTTTCATAAATAAAATTTATGCAGTAAAGGTATAACAACAAAAACAAAGCCAAAAGAAGGTCATATTATTATCATACCAAAAGTTGTGCTTTCGGTTTCACCTCAAACCAAGGTCCATCCACCAAAAGCACGGTTAGTTCCTTACCATATTTACTTAACAGTTGAAGGTTTTGTCTCAAACCGAGACCCATCCACCTCCAACTGTTACGTTGTCCAAAAGTAAAGCATAATAACGTTGATGACCAAGGGCTTCGCCCTGAAACTCAGGATCCCTCCACCTTTGGCCATCATATTGTTCAAATGCAGGAAAAGTAAAGTGCAGAAAAAATAAATTGTTTTGGGGTTACAAACCAACATTCAAATTTAAAAAAAGTGGGCTCCGGCCTAGGCATCAATATCCATCATTGCCCACTTGAATGCACTCACACAGCAGCATCCTCACCAGCTTTCTCCACCTTCTTAGCTTCAGGATCCTGAGCAGCATCCTCACCAGCATCCGCCCCAGCATCCTTCTTCTCTTCAGCCTTATCCACCAACTCTGCTGACTTAGAAGATTCGCCAGCCTCAGCAGGATATGGCACAGCCTTGCCTCCGAGCTCCTTCAGCTTAGCCACCCAGGATTCAACCGGCCAGGCTGGACACTCAAGGTCTGTCTCCTTGGCCTCATTAGCCATCTTGATACGGGCTTGTAGTAGAGAGACAACCACAGAAGCTTTGATCCCTTCCTAAAAGAGATCATGGCCTGTTCATGCTCCATTTGGACGGTAGCCAGCTTGACCTCAGCATCCTGGGTGACCTTCTTCAGTTTATCCTTGTAATACCGAGTCTTTGCTTCGGCAATAGCACCCTGGTCAGCAATAGTAGTTTCAAGCTGTTTGATCCTTGCCTCGTGGAGTGTAGCAGTACCACAGGCATCGCTGTAAAGGTGGAGCAGATGCTGAGGCCCTGTAAGTCAAAATTCAGGATTGAGTCAATATTTACTAACTTGTAGATCCTGTCAGGATCATCTATCAGGATATATGTGCAGGATATAGTGTCAGGGTATTACCTTGTTAAGGAAGGACGTCATCGGTTCCAAGGAGTTGGTAAAGATGAGCTCATCATAAGAGAACCCTTCGGAGCCTGGGGCACTAACTTCAGAGCCCGTCCTTTTTTTGCGGTGGAAGCACGAGCCCTCGTAGTGGGCTTGGGGGGCGGAAGCGGTTTTGAGCTGGTGGTAGCAGGAGCCTCTTTCTTGACAATGGGTGGAGTAGGATAACTGTCAAGCTCCTCAAGATCTAGGAGGATTGGGACTTTGCTGGAATCTGCATACAAGGAGTAAAACTCTTTCCTAAACACTTCAAATAAAAAAATGTATGCAGGATATCGTGCAGGATCCTTACCAGACATATTTGAACTAGAAAGTGGACTTGGAGATGGTGGAGATGGGTTGAAACTTCTTTCAGCCTCTGGGAGGAGTCTGATGGCGTTGATTCTTTTCTGTGAGTCAACTAGGGGAGGTGCGAGTTTCCTGAAATCAGCTGTGTACAAGAAAGCAGAAAAGTCAATACAAGATATAAAGCAGGATATAAGACAGGATCATCCTAAAACCCTAGGTCCTACCCTTCTTTAACCATTTCACCGGATAATCCGCTCCACCAGGGATTGAATCTCTTTTTACAAAGAAGAACTTGGATTTCCATTCTTCTTCGTTCCTTGTGGCTCGGAGGATCAGTGGATCGCTGGAAGTGGAATAAAACAAAAACCGACAAGAGCCATGGCATCTAAGCCGATATGCTAGGGGGAGGTCGTGAACGGAGAGGTCAGGAATATGATTTCTCTTGATCTGGTCAAGAACAGACAAGAGTCGCCAGAGCATTGGCATTGTCTGACTAAAACAGATCTTGGTAACATTAAAGAACTCGGTGATAACCTCGGAGAAAGGAAATTGCAACCCTAAGGTAAAAGGAAAAGCATTAAAGCATAACCACTTGTTAGAAACCATATCTGATCGGATTTCCCGATCAAATGGCCGGAACACTGTCCCTTCCGGGAAAATGCCGGAGGTTTTAAGGGCTGACAAATGTGCACTATTAAAGGTGCATATTTCCTTCTCCGGATCTTGGAGAATATTCTGGTGGATAAACGTGGGAGCAGATTGTCGGAACTGGATCTTGTCTGCCTTGCCATATTGTCACCGGAATATTAAACAGAGTGAAAGAAGAAGATGGAATTGAGAGAGAGAAGTATTTACCTTTTTTCTCTTCGGTAAAGGTTAAATGGGGATAAGCATGAGAAGATATAGGGGAGCAATGAGTAAAGATAGGCTGCATGGTTACCGGCAGTCACATCATGAGTCTATCTCTTAATTGCCTTGTTTATCGTGAAAAAATGTAACCGTTAGTATCAGGATACCTAACGATAACATTTTTGGGGATAATTGTTATGGGTGAAATTCTGAGCCTATATCCTGGTCAATATTTTAAGCTATATCTTAATTGTATGATATGTGTTCATACCCCAGGTTACACATTCAGGATATTGATAACATCCTGAATGGTATCCTGAGGGTCACTAACGAATTATGTGCAGGAATATGAGTTCAAGCTCGCAACGTTCATGAGGACCGTTTCTCCGGAAGACTCGGTCTAAGTAGTTCAAAGGAAGACGTTGAAGCCGCTTTACTTGGTCCACAACGTTCACTATGGAATATTCGGGAGCGTCCCCCATTTATAGGAGTTTTCGTTTGTCTTTCTTAGCTATAAATAGATGGATAAATCGGATCGAATAGGACACAACAACACTCACTGCTCTCTCACACTTTACTCTCTCACAATTCTCACAACAAGCATTGTAACACTTAGCGATCCGACCGATATCCTGCCTTGTATCCTGGCGTTTAAAGCAATAAGAAGAACAAGACAGTTGCGATTGTAAGCTCCCGAGGTTTTGTGCCGGCGATCTAGATTGATCAAGGGCTTTCCTCGTATATCTCGTGTCATACCATTTACTTTTTGCTCATAGTTTGATCGTAGATACAACTCAATATCCTGAGCCGTATCCTGAAAACTGTTTTTATAAACAACTTAATCAACATATTTTCAATACATTTTTTAGCACACTACCTCACTTAACTAATTTGATCACTAAATTGCTTCGGTAATTTTTGACCAAAACACTACGTATCTTAAAACAATTACAATTCCTGTTTGCATACCCATGTAGTTTACAACCTTTTCCCATCCATCGGTTATAAAGTAACAATTCCGAAGAGGATCACGTTGAAGTACTATATCAAAAGAGTCCCACTGATTCACATAGATTTTAAATGTCTCTATAAGTTTACCAACTCCAATACTGACGTTAACTAACTCCTTGGGTATTAGCTGAACAAAAAGATATAAAATTATGAAATCAACAAAGGTACAGTAAAATTATCAACATTATCACTAATTACTATAGTAACATTTAAGTATTGGATTAAAATACCAAAACTTACCAACACGTCCTTATAAACATCAATAAAACTATGGGAGAATGAATCCATACATCCAAACTTCCTCTCAAACGATATTGATGTGGACATAGAAATCATTGGGAGTTTTGTTGGATAATGATGAACTTTTTCAAAAGGTGTCAGCAGATATGTATATGGTGCAGTTTTTTTTAAATACCAACAGACATCCTTCTTTCAATGAAAGGTCAGAGACAACTGAGGACCATCCTTCTTTGTCACACCCCGATATTTCCACTTATTGCCGGTGGGCCCGATATTTCCACTTATAAGATGGATCCACAGGCGGATCTTAAAAAGTAATATAAACACTGTTCAACAGACTTTAGACGTTTAGAACTTGCAAGATTCCTTATTAACGCCCTGAGCTCCCAGCCAATTTACGTATAGCACCTGTCACTTAACCTTTTTGGAAAGTACGTCAGTTTACACTGGTAAATACAATTAACTGGCTCTTTTGAAAATCTTTATGAAAATTGATTTAAATGCACAAGGCACAAATATTCTTTTATATATTGGGATAATTATATTAATAACTATCTTGTATCAGATTTACATGTTTGTCCAACATTTAGGGCCGGTGATTAAACAAACCAATCAAGATTAATCGACACACCACAAATATAACTCACAAGAAGTTACCTCACGAGTGAGTATATCTTTTACATACGCAACAGGAGGTGTTATGCCTACACCTTGTGCTTATGTTGTGGCCATTTACACTTTTTAAACGAGCCAAGGATATCCAAGACATGGTCATTAACCCCCAATGTTATTTGTTATGAAGCAATACTGATTAAAACGGGATTATGCAATTTAATCATCTCCGATTAAAAGGTTTCTACACCCGACCAAGCGGTATTTTTATAGTACCGTATCCCAAGCCCGTATGACGGAAAATAAGTTAAAAGTATTTACCTGAGCTAAAATGTAATTTTATTCTCAGCCGTATATTCAAATCACCAGCACAAGTACCTCTACTGGGGCTCTCAATATGGAACGAAGGTTTTATTAACCTATTAGATTCCTAACGGGTCTTATTTAAGTTGTAACTTAGACCGGCTAGTTTTAAGGAAATGTTTACGGTTCAAAATGCAAGATTAAGCGAAGACCGGATTAGAATGTGATTTAGACCCGACAAGTCTAGAGACTTGTATAATATAGGCAAACTAAACACATTCTGAATTTTGAAATGAAAATGATAAGGTTTGACCCGTTTCGGTCAATTTATGCAAACTAGTTACATAAACCGTACCGAACGCAAAAATGCATAATCGGGTAACCAAGAGAGTCATGAACATGTTTCACAAGTTGATATGCCTTAAATATGTTGTGATATCAGTAGGATACATTCCATTATGCCCAAAACGAATTTAAAACCAATTTAAGCCCCGTAGGGGTATTTTGGTCATTTTAAAGTTTATAAAAGAGGTTAAATAGCAACTTGAGGTTCTGGTCTAAAATAATCAGTAGAAATATTTATTTTAATAAGTTATATCAGTAAGATATCATATATAAGTGAAATTTATCATTTATGGCCAAACTATGCACCGTAGGGGCATTTTAGTCATTTCACATAAGCTTTAAGGGTCAAATTTGGAAATCTGAGTTTAAAACTTTTACTTACTGTTAAAGTATAAATTCGATTCATAACATCAGTAGGTAACAAGCTTTAGGTGCCTAATATGGTTTTAAACCATACTATGCCCCTAAATCGCATAAAAGTCGGTATTTGAAGATATTCGGGTTGATTAAGGAAATCTGAGATTTTGTTCAGCCTTTACTGTTTAAAATAACTTATTTAATATATAAAATCAGTAGAAAAAGGTTTGGTATGCAAAGGATGTATAAAACTCATTTTATTAGGAAAAAGGTGTAGGATCGTTCGTTGACCTGTTTGAGTCGTTCAGAGAAGTTCGTATCCGAATTAAGAGGCGGAAACTAATAATTCGGTGCAATTGAAGCTGTTTTCACTTTAATATTGCTGTTGTATTGATTTTCAACTCAATTACAAGGTTTGACAGCACTTCGGCAGCACTTCGTGGCTCAACCGGAAGAATACACCGTCCTCTATGTGTTGTGGATCGCTCCCCTATATATAGAGAATCTGGACCGCTCATACGACACGTCCGTATGAGCGACCCTACATGGTGCCGTATAAGCAATCCTAACATTTGACCTAATAAGCGATCCAGACACCATGACACATAAGCGGTCCAAGACTAGTATATATAAGCGATCCCTATACACAACACTAAATCTAGGATTCCGTGCCATGTCTGATCTCCTTAAACATCTAGACTTGATGGAAGACGTAGTCAGCAGACGTAGGTGCACTAACAAACTCCCCCTCGGATGTTGACGGAGTCTTCATAGATCTTTCCAAACTGACTTCGCACATGTCTATCTACAATCTTCATCAGTCGACAATCTGCCTCTGAAATATCTGTCATTCCAAGAATCCTCGTTCTCTATCTTCATCATCAACAAACTCTTCTCTCTTGAATGTTGACTTGGTGTCTTCAGACTCCCCCTCTCACACAGCTGGGATCGTAGTCTGGAATTCAAACTTTCACTGATTCTGAGATTGCAAACAGGCTCCCATCAGAATCAAGATGGTAACCTGGCTCTTTAACACCTGCATAATCTCTACCCATCCATAAGTTTCTACAAAGATTAAAACTTCTCAACAATTTAGAAACTATGTTGAACCAATACAGTAATAATTTTGCATTCAAGGAATATTACTGGTTCTTATCAAAACAACTTTACTATCTACACACAAACACTCCCCAAATCAGTTCTTCAAGTTTAGCACTTTGAATTTCGAAAATCAGCATCTCAACACCAGTTGTCGAAAATCTTTTTGATTTTTCAAAACTTATGCTAAAACACACCAAAAATCTTTTTGGATTTTCTGAATGAAAATAAATGCCGAAATGAAATATTTACAAACAATATTTTTGTGAGTTTGTGCAAGAGGATCATATCAGTTATGAAACATATCACCAACACCGTTAAGCTTGATTACATGTTAAGTTTTAAACAATTTACCTAGATTGTCAGTATGTTTGTCCACTTAAATTTTCACACAAATTTCAATTGATTCAAGATACGATATTATGTGTATCACTCCACTTGAATATACTCCCGTATCCAGATCCCAAATATTCAGTCTTACAGGTGAGTATACCACAGATGATATCTGTAAAGGGGTAGATGCGAAACCGTGAGAGCTCAGGTCAGAACTTCCGTTCAGCAGAGAGATGACGGCTCGACTTTTGGTGGGTCCCCTTTAGAGGATCTTTTGTTACAACCGCAAAGATTACCAATTTTATTGTTTAATCAGTTTGCTGAGGGCGGCGCTTATGTTTCAAAGCTTTTTGCAGAAAGTATTATACGGGGACTAGGTCAGTATTTCCATACAGCAGAAGTCCAGGGATAATACCCCAGATATCACTGAGCATAAAGACCTAGTATCTCAGAATACGGGACCTTTCAAACAAGATTTCGGGGGTTACCCATATATCCAAGAATAGTTACCCACGAATTAAGCAAGTTTGATTTAGGTTTATATCTCGTTTCAATTTACTAAATGTGCGAAAATCTACTGACACATCCGCAGTAAGATCGTTTATCACATTTTGGCATTACATTTCTTTAGCGTGCTGTGATAGTTCACTGATGTACTATCATTTCCTCTTTTACGCAACAAAAACTCATTTTTCAATTTTATCATGTTTTTGACTTTTTCAGATTTTCTGATGTTTTTGGATTTTCTAAAAATTCTTACTCCCCCTAAAATTCAAATACATCTAAAGAAAATTGAAAACAAACTGTACAGAACATGACAACTGATATCGAAACACCTCAATTCTCCATCCGTTTGGTTTAAACAATCAGAACTCCCCCTCACAACAAACTATTTTCCCATAATGATTTCAAAACACTTAAGTTTGTTTTAATCAGAATGGTTTTTCCGGAAAATAAGTTTCGTTGTTTTTACCGTTTGTAAAATGGGGTTCAACTCAGTATTTTGTTTACCAAATTCTTGAATGATAATTAAATCAAGTCCAATTCAATGACCTTGATTTAACCACTTGTAAGATCAACTGGTTCTCATTCTTAACTAATTACAACAACCACAAACATACAACCACTTGTAGATTTAGCAACTAAGCCTATCAAACCTGTTTTTCAACCAATTACCATCTTTTGGCTGAATTTTCAAAGTGTCGATTCCTACTCCTCGCTTACACACCTGGGAGTTCCGGCAAGTCCTGCAACTTCTCAAACACAGATTTAGAAAGATGCCGATTCATGATCCACAATACCATCTTGGGATCTCCGGCAAGTCAGGTTTTCATTCTTGAAAAAATATATCCACCCAAGCCTGACCTTCCTTGGGTGTAACCTCATTGTTTTCATCTTTCCTTTCAACCGACTTGTAAACCCATCCTTTGGAAGCATAAAAATCCTTAATGCTTTGGGCCTTACCACTGACCATTTTTCCAAAGATGCGTTTTACATTTCCGTTGAAAGTTTTTTCAACATCAATTTTCTTCTTGTCAGAATAAAACTGATTTGATATTTCAACTTTTCCGATTTTAGATTTGTAATTTTTAGCATTTAGTGGCGGAAAACTCACATCGTCCACTTTTGGAACTTTCTTTACAATCTGTTTCTCAACACGTGGCTCCTCTGATTTTATGGAATCAGATTCATCACCAGACTTGTTACCTGAACCTTTTACAACCCATTTCTGATTTGTGGCATTATCTATTCTTATGGAAGCACTCTTTGAAGATTCTCCTTTTTCATAAGTCGAATTCTCAAAGCCTGTGAACTTCCGGGTTGACAATTCAGTCTTCTCAACAACTTTTTCTTTCATTTTTCTTGAGACTTCTTGTTTTGGTCGAAATGTCTTTGGACAATCTTTCGCAACAAGACCCACAGCTTTACACTGAAAACAAGATCTCTTTTCAACCTTCTTCGGATCTTCCTTCTTCTTCATGTCCTCTTGCTTCTTAGCAAGGAATTCTTGATTCGTTTCATTTCTGAATGAATTTTCTTTTTCAGCTTCAGTTGTTTTTCCTGCAACAAACATTGTGTTTGGTTTATAAACTTTTTCATTTTTATAGTTTTTCTGTGTAACAAAACCAAGACCTTTATTTTTGTAATTACGATCATGGTTTGGTTTCTTTTGGAAACTATAACCACAATTGTAACCCATTTTCTTGTTGATTCTTTGTTGATCTCTTGAAGTGTATTGTTTAGGTTTTCCATTAAGATTGAAATCTTTTATTTCAGAAATATTAATTTCTGTGATTTTGAAAACCTTTTGAATCATTTCAATTCTGACACTTCTTATTGGAAAACTCTCGTCAGAATATAATTTGTCAGAACCTTTCAAAGTATATGCCACTTTGACTGATTCATCATTCAAATTAGACTTTGAAAGTAAAAATTCTTTATCATAAACCCGTTTGTCCTTTTTATTTGTCGGCTTTGACCCAGACTTTGACTCGGGTTTGGACTCCGGTTTTGATTCCTCATTGTCATCTGTGTCTAACACCTGATCGACCATACTTTTTATCAACTTTGACTCATGATCAGTGTCTGATGACGTATATGTGACATCAATACTTTCTGGTAAGTTATCCGACGACCCAGACTCCCATTTCAAATTGATCGCTTGATTGACTCTTTCTGAATTTGGATTTCGAGGTGAATATCCATTTTCGACTGGGGGCGGACATCTATTGTAGGATACACTCGGTTTCTTACCAGAATTCTTCAACTTTTCTTCATCTTTTGTCACGGATTTTTCTTCTTCAAATATCTTCACTTCTTCAAATGTCTTCAAATCTTTCACCACTGGATAAATCCTGTCAACAACAAAAGTAGAACATGAGTAACTGTCTAATAATTTCTTAACTTTCTCAGTTTCTATCTTTTGTGTTGCCAACTCAAGCTCGAGATCTGCACATTTCTTTATGTTATAGTTTGCCGTATCAAGCTGTCTCAGATAAGCTATCTTCAAAGTATTCATCGCTTCAGCTTGTTCACCATCAGAATCAGTATATTTGTTGATTTCTCTGTTCATAGTATCATACGATTCTTTCAGCTTGTGAATATTGTGCAACAACTCATTGTTCTGCTTAATCAGCGAAGCACAGTTCATGCACTTTTCTTGGATCATGACCGGTTCAACATCCACTTTTATCTCAAATTCAGGAACTTCTTTCACTGTCCTGCTTGAATTTAAAAATTGAGCTCTTCTCAATTTTTCAGCTTTCGCTTCTTCCTTCAATCTCTCTTCCTCTTCAGCCTCCTCTATGATCTTTTTTCGTCTCTCTTCAGCAGCTTCCATGACTTTTCTGCATCTCTCTGCACATTTCAAATCATACGCATTAGCAAAGAAAGCATGAGAAGTGTTTTTAGCTATAAAGTCTTGATCTGGACAAAAATCATCCCAAGTAAATCCTTCCGTCATCTTCTCGTCATCTTGTTCAGCTAAACACACTTTGCTTTCTTTCAGAAGATACTTTTCCCAGGTAAAATTATCATATTTTCCCTGACTAACAACACATGCCTTTTTATCAACCACATCTCTCCCATGCGCCGTTTGTGCCTGATGCTGCTGTGCTGGTTGAGTGATTTGATGATAGATGGCCTTCTTGTGATAATCATTGTTTCCGAAAGGATTCTGGGCACCGGTAGCTTCACGGTTTTTGCATTCCCTCTTGAAATGCCCCTTTTCCCTGCAACGAAAACATGTAACTTTAGATTTATCAAAACCTAAAGCTGAAACGTTTGCATCACGAAAATCATCATGGCCAGTAATTTATTTGAACTTTTCAGCGCGTCTCATCACACTCGCCATCCACCATTTTATATCCATCAATTCCATTTCTTCAGCATCAATTTGATCGTAATCCTCTTTCGTGAGCATTGGATTTCCGATCTTTCCTGCAACAAAACAACTATAAGACTCTAAAATCATCCCTAACAAAGACATTTGATTTTTTGCAATATCTTCAGTGTAGTCTTGATCATTTTCAAGGCTTAATACAATGTTACACTGAAGTTTTCTACCATTCTTTGTTACAGAGATGTTAGGATCGAAAGATGAAAATCTTGTGCTGTTGCTTGATCCTTGAGATGTCTTCTTTTCAGGAGAATCTTTAACGCTGTAAGCAGTTTCAATCTTAGGAGAGAACTTTGCTGAATCAGTAGCACCATGCTTGTAGTACAGACTGATATCCTGCTCTCCATCGTAGTTCTTCATCCTAGCAATCTTTCTTTGCTCCATTTCTTGAGCTTCCAAATGCTTTATGAAGTCTCCTAGTTTCATCTTTTTGTATTCTGCTTTGTTGGACTTCAGCATAATCAAAAATGTTCCCCAGATTTCATATGGAAGTGCATCTGCAAGTTTTTCAATTAATTCATCAGTATCTTTCTTAACACCCAACTTTGTCATATTTCTCACCAAATTACAGTATCGATCAATAATTTGTTTGGTGGTTTCATTTTTTAATCCCCGAAACAAGTCAAATTCTTTCTTCATAAGAGATTTTTTATTCTTAAGCATATCATCACTTCCAATAAACTTTGCTTCCAACTCAGTCCAAATTGAGTATGCAGTTCCGTCATGTTGAAGCAGAATCAAGATATCCTCTTTTATAGCTTGCTGAAGCAGACTCACCATGAGTTTCTCATCCCGATATTTCTTTTTATCTGGTGCACTCATTTCTCTAAGTGTTAATGGAGTACCATTCACAACATCATCCTTTGTGGGTTTATCATATTGTTCCTCGGTGTGTTCCCATGCATCAAGATGATAAGCTTCGACCCAATTTCCGAATCGTTCCGACCACACGTTGTAATCATCAATATCCATGAGTTTCGGTGGTTTCTGAGACGTTCCGGTTTCATTTTCAATCAAAGCACTCTGAGTAATCGATGTCGGGGTAGCAAAAGCGTTATAAAATTCCGTATCCATTTTTCAAATTGATCACAAATTCTCAACGATTTTCAAATTTTAAACAACTGTTCAAAAGAGCGAACTGTTCCTTGAGCGATCCAATAAAGTGTCTTAAGCGCGAACCACAAGTTAATTTTAGAGCGGACTGAACAAGTGTCGAATGAGCGGTCCAATCAAATCCCAATGAGCGGTTCAGAAATCTTGTTCGTTCGAGCGGTTCAAAAGCTGATCGTTCGAGCGGTCCAACAATGTCACTAAAAGCGGTCCAAAATCAGTCAAAAAAGCGGTCCAAGCTGAAATTTTCGAGCGATCCAAATGCTTGTGTCATCATTTGAGCGATCCTGAATGAACAAATCACCTAAAATCTTTGTTTCTACTTCGATTTTAGATCTGAAAACGTTAAGGATTTGTTAATTCATGATTCCGAGTGCACTGTGTGATTTTGAACTTGTTTTACCGTGAAAAATTTTGAAAAAGTGAAAAAAGTGAAGAAAAACAGAAGAATAGCAGCTAAAATGGCAAGAACTCCTCCTCCTGAGCTCTGATACCACTTGTAGGATCGTTCGTTGACCTGTTTGAGTCGTTCAGAGAAGTTCGTATCCGAATTAAGAGGCGGAAACTAATAATTCGGTGCAATTGAAGCTGTTTTCACTTTAATATTGCTGTTGTATTGATTTTCAACTCAATTACAAGGTTTGACAGCACTTCGGCAGCACTTCGTGGCTCAACCGGAAGAATACACCGTCCTCTATGTGTTGTGGATCGCTCCCCTATATATAGAGAATCTGGACCGCTCATACGACACGTCCGTATGAGCGACCCTACATGGTGCCGTATAAGCGATCCTAACATTTGACCTAATAAGCGATCCAGACACCATGACACATAAGCGGTCCAAGACTAGTACATATAAGCGATCCCTATACACAACACTAAATCTAGGATTCCGTGCCATGTCTGATCTCCTTAAACATCTAGACTTGATGGAAGACGTAGTCAGCAGACGTAGGTGCACTAACAAAAGGGCGTTATCGTCAATTACCGAGCCTATGCGAGAAATCTATGTTATGATCATTTTAAAAATTAATAAAAATTTCCAAAAATCTCAAAATATTATATTACATCAGTAGGTAAAAGGTTTGATGTCAAAATTTGAGTTTAAATAGGATTTATATCAAATATGCCGTTTAATTAATAAAAAGGCTTCAATTTACGATATTGAGAATAACTCTTAATTTGGACAACAAACTGATGTCAAATTTTTAGGACATGTTTATAAATCAGTAAAGAAGGTTTTTGTCCTCTCATACTCTCAAAAATCTCGTTTTTACATCAAAAGGGCATAATGGTCAACTTTTAGGCAATTAACGGAAACATGCATTGAACTAGGATTTCTAAGGAACCAAGTTGTATAACCTTGGAGGGTTATACTAACATACAATACAGTCCTTAAGGAATCCTAAGGCATATCTAAACTAAGTTAAATCGGGTCAGAACTGAAAGTCAAAGCAAAAGTATACTTTTGCGACTTTCGGTTCCGAACCGAGCCTAAACTCAGAATTGTCGGGTTGAACATGCCTAGACATGTTTAATCAATATTTACCAAGTTATTAAAGTGACAAAACTGATTTTATTGCCTTTACATCATTCGTTATGAATTTTATTTAAAAACCGACTCGCTTGACTTTTATTTTAATTACTTTGACCCGACAATTAACTAAGCAAACGTGGTAATTAGGAGGTGCCCTACTAAGGGTTTAATACCTACCTAATTACGATCACGTAGCCATGTTCGTTGTGAACAATGGCTCGACCGTTTAAAAGTCAAAGCGTTTATCGCAAACACTTGACTTTTCGGCTTTTAAGCCAAATAAAAATAACTAGCCATAAGAGGGCACTTATAAGGGGTCCAAGCAAGGATGATATTTATCTAGAATACTCAGGTATGAAGCATAAAGCTTCAACTTAGAGCAATTTAGATCAAGTGTGAGAAATGAGAGCAAAACTAGTGGGTGTTTATAGGATTTCAAGAACAGTTAGGATAGTTCCTCGATAATTGTGCTTCGATCTGGACCTTACACATAAGGCACATGGTTTTGGAATACTAGGGGTGTCCAAAACCATCACACGGTATTGAGAAAAAATACACTTAGGCCCCTGAAATTCAACCTGGGTGCAAAAATTAAGTTTCTGCCCAGATGAGGCCGTGGCGTCGCGCCACGGCAACACCCTATAGTGGTGGCACAGCGCCACCATGTGCCAGCTCCCAGAAAGTTTCAATAATTGACAGGTTTGGTCCCTGCAACACTTTTGAGCCATTTTTGATGCGTTTATACCCCGTTAACCTCATTTAAAGGCTCTAAAATGATGCCTAAACATAGGGAACATAAAACATGCTTGAAAACATGTCGGATGTCGGTTCATTTGGTCGTACTGTTGCGTTGTTCGGCTAATTACGACGAAACACGAATGGACGCGAAAAACGATTCAAATTACACGACGAATGGAATTTTATCATGCCAATCACTAAAATTAATATTTTAATGATTACATAAATTTTTGGATGTCCGGATATATTCAGAACGTAAGATATGCGCGAAAATGCAAACTTATGCACTTTTTGACGCTTTTAGTCCCTGTTGATCAAATAAGTTTATTTTTGCGCACCAAACACCTCTAAGCCAATTTCTAAGATATGTAAAGGATATTTAGAGCATGTTTAACTTATGATCATATTCCGTAAGGTTCGATATCATACGAATCGATAGACTTTTGCAATTTGACGCAAATAGTCCCTCTAATGCGCAAACTTGAGTATATCGTCGTTTAATAGCACGAAGCCTTATCTAATCCATATTAGGCATTCTTGAAAGTATTATTAAACATCACTATGCTTCGGGTTCGTAGAAAGGTCATTCAGAGGTATAATTAAACATATTGACGTTTTTAACCCTTCATTGCGCAAACTTTCAATTAATTACGCAAACGGCTACACTCGATCAACAAGTGGCTCGTTTGTAAATATAAATACCGTAAAAGGTTATTCAGAGACTTATTTTAAGCATGATAACACTTCCAGTCCTTTCATAATCAGAGTTTTTGACTTTTCGAAAAAAGTAGTCCCTTAAATTCAACGTTTGACTTTATTAGGGTTTATTACACATGTCAATACATCATTGGACGTGACTTTACGAGGTGTTACATCCTCACCCCCTTAAAAGAAATCTCGACCTCGAGATTTGCTAAAATAATGGAAGTACTTTCTGACGTATTATGGACTTAACCTCCATAGCATATTTGGGGCCTCTCCAAGCACCCAAGGTGGCCTTTATAATAGGTACATGTATCCTTTTGGAGCTTCTTAACCTGTCGATCCTTAATCGATACGGGGTTCTCATCAAATCAAAAATCTGCATATCATTATGTGATAATGCTTCTCAAGCCTCAGCAGGATATGGCACAGCCTTGCCTCCGAGCTCCTTCAGCTTAGCCACCCAGGATTCAACCGGCCAGGCTGGACACTCAAGGCCTGTCTCCTTGGCCTCATTAGCCATCTTGATACGGGCTTGTAGCAGAGAGACAACCACAGAAGCTTTGATCCCTTCCCTAATAGAGATCATGGCCTGTTCATGCTCGATTTGGACGGTAGCTAGCTTGACCAGCATCCTGGGTGACCTTCTTCAGTTTGTCCTCGTAATACCGAGTCTTTGCTTCGGCAATAGCACCCTGGTCAGCAATTGTAGTTTCAAGTTGTTTGATCCTTGCCTCGTGGAGTGTAGCAGTACCACAGGCATCGCTGTAAAGGTGGAGCAGATCCTGGAGGCCCTGTAAGTCAAAATTCAGGTATGAGTCAATATTTACTAACCTGGATATCCTGTCAGGATATTCTATCAGGATATATGTGCAGGATATAGTGCCAGGGTATTACCTTGTTAAGGAAGGACGTCATCAGTTCCAAGGAGTCGGTAAAGCTAAGCTCATCATAAGAGAACCCTTCGGAGCCTGGGGCACTAACTTCAGAGCCCTTCCTCTTTTTTTGCGGTGGAAGCACGAGCCCTCGTAGTGGGCTTGGGGGGCGGAAGCGGTTTTGAGCTGGTGGTAGCAGGAGCCTCTTTCTTGACAATGGGTGGAGTAGGATAACTGTCAAGCTCCTCAAGATCTAGGAGGATTGGGCCTTTGCTGGAATCTGCATACAGGGAGTAAAACTCTTTCCTAAACACTTCAAATAAAAACATGTATGCAGGATATCGTGCAGGATCCTTACCAGACATGTTTGAACTAGAAAGTGGACTTGGAGATGGTGGAGATGGGTTGAAACTTCTTTCAGCCTCTGGGAGGAGTCTGATGGCGTTGATTCTTTTCTGTGCGTCAGCTAGGGGAGGTGCGAGTTTCCTGAAATCAGCTGTGTACAAGAAAGCAGAAAAGTCAACACAAGATATAAAGCAGGATATAAGACAGGATCATCCTAAAACCCTAGGTCCTACCCTTCTTTAACCATTTCACCGGATAATCCGCTCCACTCGTCAGAAACCATATCTGATCGGATTTCCCGATCAAATGGCCGGAACATTGTCCCTTCCGGGAAGATGCCGGAGGTTTTAAGGGCTAACAAATGTGCACTATCAAAGGTGCATATTTCCTTCTCCGGATCTTGGAGAATATTCTGGTGGATAAACGTGGGAGTAGAATCGCCGGAACTGGATCTTGTCTGCCTTGCCATATTGTCGCCAGAATATTAAACAGAGTGAAAGAAGAAGATGGAATTGAAAGAGAGAAGTATTTACCTTTTTTCTCTTCGGTAAAGGTTAAATGGGGATAAGCATGAGAAGATAAAGGAGAGCAATGAGTAAAGATAGGCTGCACGGTTACCGGCAGTCACATCATGAGTCTATCTCTTAATTGCCTTGTTTATCGTGAAAAAATGTAACGGTTAGTATCAGGAAACCTAACGGTAACATTTTTGGGGATAATTGTTATGGGTTAAATTCTGAGCCTATATCCTGGTCAATATTTTAAGCTATATCTTAATTCTATGATATGTGTTCATACCCCGGGTTACACATTCAGGATATTGATAACATCCTGAATGGTATCCTGAGGGTCACTAACGAATTATATGCAGGAATATGAGTCCAAGCTCGCAACGTTCATGAGGACCCTTTCTCCGGAAGACTCTGTCTAAGTAGTTCAAAGGAAGACGTTGAAGCCGCTTTACTCAGTCCACAACATTCACTATGGAATATTCGGGAGCATCCCCCATTTATAGGAGTTTTCGTTTGTATTTCTTAGCTATAAATAGATGGATAAATCGGATCGAATAGGACACAACAACACTCACTGCTCTCTCACACTTTACTCTCTCACAATTCTCACTTTCACCACAAGCATTGTAACACTTAGCGATCCGACCAATATCCTGCACTGTATCCTGGCGTTTAAAGTAATAAGAAGAACAAGATAGTTGCGATTGTCAGCTCCCGAGGTTTTGTGCCAGCGATCTAGATTGATCAAGGGCTTTCCTCGTATATCTCGTGTCATCCCATTTACTTTTTGCTCATAGTTTGATCGTAGATACAGCTCAATATCCCGAGCCGTATCCTAAAAACTGTTTTTACAAACAACTTAATCAACATATTTTCAACACATTTTTTAGCACACTACCTCACTTAACTAATTTGATCACTAAATTGCTTCAGTAATTTTTGACCAAAACACTACGTATCTTAAAACAAGTACAATTCCTGTTTGCATACCCATGTAGTTTACAACCTTTTCCCATCCATCGGTTATAAAGTAACAATTCCGAAGAGGATCACGTTGAAGTACTATATCAAAAGAGTCCCACTGATTCACATAGATTTTAAATGTCTCTTTAAGTTTACCAACTCCAATACTGACGTTAACTAACTCCTTGGGTATTAGCTGAACAAAAAGATATAAAATTATGAAATCAACAAAGGTACAGTAATATTATCAACTATATCACTAATTACTATAGTAACATTTAAGTATTGGATTAAAATACCAACACGTCCTTACAAACATCAGTAAAACTATGGGAGAATGAATCCATACATCCAAATTTCCTCTCAAACGATATTGATGTGAACATAGAAATCATTGGGAGTGTTGTTGGATAATGATGAACTTTTTCAAAAGGTGTCAGTAGATATGTATATGGTTCAGTTTTTTTTAAATACCAACAGACATCCTTCTTTCAATGAAAGGTCAGAGACAACTGAGGACCATCCTTCTTTGTCACACCCCGATATTTCCACTTATTACCGGTGGGCTCGATATTTCCACTTATAGGATGGATCCACAGGCGGATCTTAAAAAAGAAATATAAACACCGTTCAACAGACTTTAGACGTTTAGAACTTGCAAGATTCCTTATTAACGCCCTGAGCTCCCAGCCAATTTACGTATAGCACCTGTCACTTAACCTTTTTGGAAAATACGTCAGTTTACACTAGTAAATACAATTAAATGAATCTTTTGAAAATCTTTATGAAAATTGATTTAAATGCACAAGGCACAAATATTCTTTTATATATTGGGACAATTATATTAATAACAATCTTGTATCAGATTTACATGTTTGTCCAACATTTAGGGCCGGTGATTAAACAAACCAATCAAGATTAATCGACACACCACAAATATAACTCACAAGAAGTTACCTCACGAGTGAGTATATCTTTTACATACGCAATAGGAGGTGTTATGCCTACACCTTGTGCTTAAGTTGTGGCCATTTACACTTTTTAAATGAGCCAAGGATATCCAGGACATGGTCATTAACCCCCAATGTTATTTGTAATCTAGCAATACTAATTAAAATGGGATTATGCAATTTAATCATCTCCGATTAAAAGGTTTCTACACCCGAGCAAGCGGTATTTTTATAGTACCGTATCCCAAGCCCGTATAACGGAAAATAAGTTAAAAGTATTTACCTGAGCTAAAATGTAATTTTATTCTCAGCCGTATATTCAAATCACAAGCACAAGTACCTCTACTGGGGCTCTCAATCTGGAACGAAGGTTTTATTCACCTATTAGATTCCTAACGGGTCTTATTTAAGTTGTAACTTTGACCGGTTAGTTTTAAGGAAAGGTTTACGGTTCAAAATGCAAGATTAAGCGAAGACTGGATTAGAATGTGATTTGGACCCGACTAGTCTGGTGACTTGTATAATATGGGTAAACTAAACACATTCTGAATTTTGAAATGAAAATGATAAGGTTTGACCCATTTTGGTCAATTTATGCAAACTAGTTACATAAACCATACCGATCGCAAAAATGCATAATCGGGTAACCAATAGAGTCATGAACATGTTTCACAAGTTGATATGCCTTAAATATGTTGTGATATCAGTAGGATACATTCCATTATGCCCAAAACGAATTTAAAACCAATTTAAGCCCCGTAGGGGTATTTTGGTCATTTTAAAGTTTATAAAAGAGGTTAAATAGCAACTTGAGGTTCTGGTCTAAAATAATCAGTAGAAATATTTATTTTAATAAGTTGTATCAGTAAGATGTCATATATAAGTGAAATTTATCATTTATGGCCAAACTATGCACCGTAGGGGCATTTTAGTCATTTCACATAAGCTTTAAGGGTCAAATTTGGAAATCTGAGTTTAAAACTTTTACTTACTGTTAAAGTATAAAAATCGATTCATAACATCAGTAGGTAACAAGCTTTAGGTTCCTAATATGGTTTTAAACCATACTATGCGCCTAAATCGCATAAAAGTCGGTATTTGACGATATTCGGGTTGATTAAGGAAATCTGAGATTTTGTTCAGCCTTTACTGTTTAAAATAACTTATTTAATATATAAAATCAGTAGAAAAAGGTTTGGTATGTAAAGGATGTATAAAACTCATTTTATTAGCAAAAAGGGCGTTATCGTCAATTACCGAGCCTATGCGAGAAATCTATGTTATGATCATTTTAAAAATTAATAAAAATTTCCAAAACTATCAAAATATTATATTACATCAGTAGGTAAAAGGTTTGATGTCAAAATTTGAGTTTAACGGTTTGATGTCAAACTTATGCACTTTTTGACGCTTTTAGTCCCTATTGATCAAATAAATTTATTTTGCGCACCAAACACCTCTAAGCCTATCTCTAAGCTATGTAAAGGATATTTAGGGCATGTTTAACTTATGATCATATTCCGTATGGTTCGATATCATACGAATCGATAGACTTTTGCAATTTGACGCAAATAGTCCCTCTAATGCGCAAACTTGAGTATATCGCCGTTTAATAGCACGAAGCCTTATCTAATCCATATTAGGCATTCTTGAAAGTATTATTAAACATCACGATGCTTCGGATTCGTAGAAAGGTCATTCAGAGGTATAATTAAACATATTGACGCTTTTAACCCTTCATTGCACAAACTTTCAATTAATTACGCAAACGGCTACACTCGATCAACAAGTGGCTCGTTTGTAAATATAAATACCGTAAAAGGTTATTCAGAAACTTATTTTAAGCATGATAACACTTCCAGTCCTTTCATAATCAGAGTTTTTGACTTTTCGAAAAAATTAGTCCCTTAAATTCAACGTTTGACTTTATTAAGGTTTATTACACATGTCAATACATCATTGGACGTGACTTTATGAGGTGTTACATCCTCACCCCCTTAAAAGAAATCTCGACCTCGAGATTTGCTAAAATAATGGAAGTACTTTCTGACGTATTATGGACTTAACCTCCATAGCATATTTGGGGCCTCTCCAAGCACCCAAGGTGACCTTTATAATAGGTACATGTATCCTTTTGGAGCTTCTTAACCTGTCAATCCTTAATCGATACGGGTTTCTAATCAAATCATAAATCTGCATATCATTATGTGATAATGCTTCTCAACTTATCGGCGAAACATATCCTTAAATCACTAGTGTGGGTCACATTGATTTCCATCAAGCTCCTCATGTAAGTTTTAGCTTATAAGCTACTTGATCTTGATATATTCGATTTCCTCGAATGATTCTATATATCCAGAGCTTAACTTAACTTGATAAATTAAAATTCAGCACACCCTTCTTAGGGCGATACCTTCAATTGAACGTTATTCCTTATTAAGGACTTAAGAGGGTTGTGACTTTCATCAATCCTTGATTTTTCCGCCGATTACTGGAAACTTACAGATGATTACGAATTCGAATGATCTTATTCGTTGTTTCCAAGGTAATTTCAGGTCCTGCTAATTCGGACTTACCAAACTTCTGTCTAACAACAAATGTTTAACATCCCATCTATACAAGGTCTCCAAAGGAGCAGCCTTGATACTTACATAACAACTTATTATAGAAAAGCTTATTTAAGGTGAGATGGTTATTCCAACCACTGCTTAAAACCAATCTTAAAGTGTAGCTAATCCTTACAGCTAGTCGAACAAATCGACGATCCTGGGCAGCTAATGGCGATTCTTAATTGTTGCCTAAATAAGGTTGTGGTAATCAATGCATACATAAACCGTCTTTCTTAATTAACAATACCGAACTCTCAGAATATTGAATTAGGCTTTATGAACCTCTATCTTAAAACTCACTTAATCAGGGTTTTGATTCTTCCAATGATGGTACTAGTCGTCTTGGAGATTTCTCAATAATGCAGCCCTATGCGGGATATAAATCTTAACTCTACTTGCCTTTCAGGAGGTAAACAGGGCAGTCTTTGGAGAAGATAATCAAGACACAAGGAGGTTATAGAGATTTTCCACATCTCAGGCTCCAGTTCAACTATCATTGCCTGTGTCAGATAAGTGACACATTTATGTTACGAGTCCACGGATTCCTTAATCAGAGACACTTACTTGGACAATTCCATTCTGGATATCTTCTTTGAATACCATTAGCTGACTTCAGTACCATATGACCATTGGAATATCTTTGTGGTTCCATGCATTAAACCTCCATACTGATCAGGCATGGAAGCAATCTATGGAACATATTAAGATACACCAATCCTCATATGGTGCTTTTGTCATACCGTCCGGTATTCGCAATCGATAAAGATCAAAGAGATATCAACTACATATGCTGACGTACTTCATCTGGAGGGAGGGTACTCTAGAATTTTACGACTAAAGATTTCTGACATGAACATAAGAAATGGTTCCTATGATTTTCTTCTGTAAGTTTTACCTTACGCTTAATATCTAGGGTTCTTGTGGAAGATTTTAAAAGTTTGCTATACTTACCATTTATGAAGGATTTATTGGTAACCGAATCCACACAGAACTCTTAGCATTAATATTGCTGATAAATGATAAGGAATGTACATGATGTCATTATTGATGTGAACTGCCTCAGGCATTTATCAGGAGAGTTGAAGCGCTTCCATTCTTAGGCTTTCTATCCTTATCCGCACTTCCCTTGACATAGTTAGGGCATGTAGTCTTGATGTGGCCCTTCTCGTTACAGCCGAAGCAGACTGTATCCTTTATGTCCTTGCAATCCAACGTTTTATGTTCCTTAGACTTGCAGATCCCACAAGGTAGAGGTTGAGATTCACATCTACATTTCCCGAGGTGGCGCTTCTTATAGGTCTTGCATACAGGTTTCTTGTCGGACTTTTGTTTATTTTCCTTATGCTCAAGCTTACCGTTTTCTTAGAAATATGGGAATTATCTTTCTCCCTTTTCCTTTTTAGTTCATTCTTTCCGTCCGAGGCATGAACAAGATCCTTCTCGTGAGTAAGGAAGTGTGGTTTTAAATGGGATTTGGAGCAAGTAGCATTTGGCTCTTTGAACTTTTTCACGACCTTTCTCACAGCTTTTCCAACAGCCGCGTCTATCATAGTTTGGAGAACATCTTTGTCAATTTTGAGGTTCACAATAGTAGCATTATTAGCATGTGTCGCATCATCAATGGCGCGATTGACGGTTGTCTTATCCGAGTTTGTCATACTCGAGACTTGGTTCCTAATACCATAAGAAACAATTACTTAGTTGCAATCCAACAAACGTTATTCATCATCCTGATGACCTAACATATACTAACCATGGTATCCTCAAACCATACAGGCTAATATAGTACGAACATTCTTAATGAATGTTATTTAACTATATATCAATTATACTTATCCTAGGCCATAAAAAGACCATTAATGACATTTAAGGTTTGGACCTAGTGCATCACCTTTTCGACAGGGGATCAAAATGTCACATCTGTCTTTATCATATTGATGATTTTGGATAGCTCGAAAGCTCATCACAAGGATATCGGAAAAGAGTGATTCCTAATACATATAAAATATCTATCTAAGATTGTTGAAGCAGTCTCTAAAGTATCATCAGCCAATTCTACCTCGCGTTATATGTCTTAGAGTCCAAATAGGCGGACACAACAGTTTACAACATTTATTGTCCACAATAGACTTATCTACGCCATAATCAAACAAATTCCCACATAAACATCATTGATAAGGAAAGGTACCTGTTATGATGTTATAATTCTGTACTGCCTCCTGGGCGTTCATCTGGAAGACTCACGCGTTTATTTTCTTGGCCTCTTCAGGCTTCTTTATTAGTTTTAGGCAGTTGGTTTTGATGTGCCCTTCCTCATTACAGTTGTAACAAGTCACGTTCTTCAACTCCCTGCAATCTAAAGTCTTGTGACCCTTGGTCTTGCAAATTCCACACAGTTTAGCACGTGGGTCGATCGTACATTTTCCTGAATGATGCTTTCTGCAGTTGCTGCATTTGGGTCTGTTAGTAGACTGACTCGAGTTTTTCCTAAACTCAGAATCTTTCCTGTGCTCAGAACTTCCCTTCTTCTTCTTGTTAGATAGGTGAGAGCTTTCCTCTTCTACTTTCCTTTTTCCCTCGCCAGAGGTCTTAACAGTCTTATTCCTGATTGCATCTAAAGTGAGAGATAAGGATAAGTCCACTACAGACCTATATGTTGTAGGCCTAGTTGCTTTAACATTTCCCTTAATTTCTGGTGCTAGGCCTCCAATAAAATGCACTATGCGTTTAGGTTCAGGGGTGACTAAATAGGGAACTAGGCGGGACATAGTGTTAAAACTCGTCACGTATGCCTGACAATCTAAATCCTTTATGACCAGAGTCAAGAAATATGTTTCTATCTTTTCTACCTCATGCTGAGGACAGAAGTTTTCCTTTATCAGCGCAACAAATTGATCCCAAGACAAGTTATAAAGTAGGATCTTCCCCGTGGCTTGGATCAATGATCTCCACCACGCCAACACTTCTCATTTGAATGATTGTGAAACAAACTTCACAATATCCTGCTCTGCACAACCACTGATGTCTACTACTGTGTCCATCTCATCCAGCCATGTCATACAATCGATGGCTCCTTTTTCTCCTGTAAAGTCCCTTGGTTTGCAAGAGATAAAGTATTTATAAGAGCAGGTCTTAACATGTGGCTCCTAATTGAGCACAATTTGTCAGGATGGAACACTTCTCTGATTTGAAGAATGACGAGAATCATTCTTATAAGACGTATGCATCTTAGAAGGTGGTTTTGTGCGAGGCATAGATTGGGTCCCACTATGAGCACCACTTGAATCTTTGAACTGCCTGTCAATGGCTTGAGTGACAGCTTTATCTATCATTGTCTGTAATTCTGCAGCCGTTACATTCATCCTTGTATTGCCATTCCTCATATTGGGATGATTGTTGACTTCATCTGATTCAGACATGCTGAAGCTTGTTTTCTATAAAAGAATCGCCAATAATTTTGCTTAGGAGTCTATTTTGGAATCATCATCTTCAATGATTCATTAACCATGGTATTAATAGACCATGTTTGGTTAATTTGATAATCAGGTTTATTTTAAATTTTCATTATAATTAATCCAGCTATAAGCTATTAAGGATATTGAAATGGCACAAAAGGCCTTGTCACGTGGACAATTTTGAATTTATAAGCCATGATCTTATAGGATCGAGGCATTAAGGTTTGAACATAGTTCATTACCTTTCTTGACAGAGAGTCAAAGACTACAACTATCTTTTGTCTTTTAGGACAGTAAATATAGCCCGTAGGCATTTCAACACTAATGGATGTTTCTAATATGATCATCTTAAAGGATGATATAGGCTATGATTTCTAGATCATTAGGCTGAATGATGAAATTGGAAGAATCCAATATAAGGATGACTGGTGTGATTTTCTCAAACCACACTTGTCAGGAGTGCTAACACGTTCTTAGGTGTTAACAAGGATCTATTATCTTAAAAAGGCTTTACCATTTTAGCTATGTCGAAATGACATATTGGCTAGGTTATACCTTTAAGACTTTCTTTGATATATAATGGCAAAGCAATCATAAATTGAAATGACGTTCTGATGTAGAACATAATACATACATATACTGTTTAATACCAAAGTAAATTTCAAAATAGGAAACTTTTCATAGAAAGTCTCATAAAATACCATAATTGCCCTAAACGGGTCTTACACAAAGAAATTCGCCCACGCGGGGACTTAAAAGATATATATGTCCTTATAGGGACTACTATGAAATGAAATATAACAAGGAAGTTCCTTCTTTATTCTATTTCTGAAAGTTTTCTCCTTGGTTCCCTGAGTGCGGTATGGGTACAGAAGGTTCTTGTGGGTAGTCGAAATCTTCTATATTAGAAATCTTTGCAAAAGTGGAATCCAAGGATTCTATGGTTAATGAATAATATGAATCATGAATAAGGTCAGGATAGGTATATTCCAAGTCCGGGATTCCAAGACTTGGAGGTAAGAAATACGAGTCCTTTGGGTCTACAGGTATTATCTTTGGAGCAGAAGCTTCAAGGACAGCTGGTTTGAACTCCTCCGATGTTGGTTTCTCATTTGAAGTTTCTAAAGTATTGGTTATAAAATTTGAAATATGGTTTAATGGGTTCAAAAGGTCCTTTCTCCATACTGGTCGTATGCTAATTCGAGCTGTAGTACGAAGCTTTACATTCTTAAACTTCAGATTTGGAAAGCTTCCACCAATCGCAGCTTTGCTCGGTGACACGATCCTGAGCTGCATAAATATCGAAAACAATGTATACATATAACAGGGATAAGATCATTCCTAGTTCATGTCTAGACTTGGAAGTCAAGGAATGTGATACTGTGTCATTGAGATTAAACACAAAAGGCTAGTGTTTAATTCACTCAATGTTGGCTCTGATACCAACCTGTCACACCCCGATATTTCCACTTATTACCGGTGGGCCCGGTGGGGAGTATCGTGACGTAGTTGATATCATCATAGTCAAATAATCACAGTTCAATGCACAGCGGAAGTCTAAAGTAAATGTATTACAAACCGATTCAAAAGTAACATCAAATATTACAAACGGATTGTAAGATGGATCCACAGGCGGATCTTAAAACAGAAATATAAACACTGTTCAACAGACTTTAGACGTTTAGAACTTGCAAGATTCCTTATTAACGCCCTGAGCTCCCAGCCAATTTACGTATAGCACCTGTCACTTAACCTTTTTGGAAAATACGTCAGTTTACACCAGTAAATACAATTAACTGACTTTTTTGAAAATTTTTATGAAAATTGATTTAAATGCACAAGGCACAAATATTCTTTTATATCTTGGGACAATTATATTAATAACAATCTTGTATCAGATTTACATGTTTGTCCAACATTTAGGGCCGGTGATTAAACAAATCGATCAAGATTAATCGACACACCACAAATATAACTCACAAGAAGTTACCTCACGAGTGAGTATATCTTTTACATACGCAACAGGAGGTGTTATGCCTACACCTTGTGCTTAAGTTGTGGCCATTTACACTTTTTAAATGAGCCAAGGATATCCAGGACATGGTCATTAACCCCCAATGTTATTTGTTATCAAGCAATACTGATTAAAACAGGATTATGCAATTTAATCATCTCCGATTAAAAGGTTTCTACACACAACCAAGCGGTATTTTTATAATACCGTATCCCAAGCCCGTATAACGGAAAATAAGTTAAAAGTATTTACCTGAGCTAAAATGTAATTTTATTCTCAGCCGTATATTCAAATCAGCAATCACAAGTACCTCTAGTGGGGCTCTCAATCTGGAACGAAGGTTTTATTAACCTATTAGATTCCTAACGGGTCTTATTTAAGTTGTAACTTAGACTGGTTAGTTTTAAGGAAAGGTTTACGGTTCAAAACGCAAGATTAAGCGAAGACCGGATTAGAATGTGATTTAGACCCGACAAGTCTGGAGACTTGTATAATATGGGTAAACTAAACACATTCTGAATTTTGAAATGAAAATGGTAAGGTTTGACCCGTTTCGGTCAATTTATGCAAACTAGTTACATAAACCGTATCGAACGCAAAAATGCATAATCGGGTAACCAAGAGAGTCATGAACATGTTTCACAAGTTGATATGCCATAAATATGTTGTGATATCAGTAGGATACATTCCATTATGCCCAAAACGAATTTAAAACCAATTTAAGCCCCGTAGGGGTATTTTGGTCATTTTAAAGTTTATAAAAGAGGTTAGCAACTTGAGGTTCTGGTCTAAAATAATCAGTAGAAACATTTATTTTAATAAGTTATATCAGTAAGATATCATATATATGTGAAATTTATCATTTATGGCCAAACTATGCACCGTAGGGGCATTTTAGTCATTTCACATAAGCTTTTGTAGGATCGCTGTGTGACCCGACTGAGTCGTTCAGAAGAGCTTTCTATTCGATTCAAAGGCGGAATCAGTGAAAGGACGTGGAAACAACTTGATACTATTAAATTTGTCACTTTGATTAATTCTAACACTGATTACAACCTAGACAAATTTTGGCAGCACCTCGTTACAATTTCTGGAACTGTGCCAAATGAAAACACAAGTGCCCTATATATACTAGTTCTGATTTCGCTTGAAATGGACCAAAGAAATTTCAAGCGGAGTCAAATACTTCTGATTTCGCTTGAAATGGTCTTGGTTCATTTCAAGCGGAATCACAACCCTATCCACTGAAAACTGTTTCTTGCACCTCGGACACTGATTATCCTATTCTATCCTATTACATGATACAAGACGAAGTCAACAGACATAGTGCCCTAACAGACTCCCCCTTGGATGTTGACAAAGTCTTTATTTTCTAGTCTTCAGCACGACACATCTTCAGTCTTGATCATTCTGCCTTCTTATCCAAATTGTAACATTGTAAGCATCCATCAATCCTTATCTTCTTCTATCAGCTTCAGGCTCCCCCTTTCGTCAAGCTTCCGTGCTTTGGGATCGACACCTAGCTTTCCATCTACAAGCTCCTCCTTGCTTCAAGCTTGTCTTCAGACTCCCCCTTAGACTCTGCTCTCGGGATCGTAGTCTGGATTATCTGCAATCACTCAAACATCTATAAATACAATGTTTTTCAAATCATCAATCAAATTCTCTAATCCACTCCCCTATCAATAAACTACATGATTTAGCAGCATTAAAGAATCCAACTCCCTCACAGTTAATCATCCAAGTCCAACTTAATGACATTGGAGATATCACAATCTGTTTTTGATTTTTGTTTGTTAATCCAAGTTTCAAATTAATGAACTTGTTTTATTTTCAGAAACACAATCAGCTTACTTAGATTTTTGAAACTCATCATCTCAGACATCGGTTGTCGAAAATAAAACAGAATCAAAAATCTTTTTGTGTTTTCTGAAAATATAAAGCAATAAAGAAATATTTACAAACATATTTACAAACAATATTTTTGTTTAAGTATGCTTCAGCGGATCATATCAGTTTTTGACAAGTCACAAGTACCATTGAGCTTAGTTACACATTAAGAATTAAATAATTCACTTAGATTGTCGATATATTGATCCACTTAAATTTTCACACAAATTTCAACTGATTCAGGATACGAATTAGATATTTTAGGAACTTAAACTCATTCATGTGTCCCACCTCTTGAATATACTCCCGTATCCAGATCCCAATATTCAGTCTTACAGGTGAATATACCTAGATGATATCTGTAAGGGGTTAGATGCGAAACCGTGAGAGCTCAGGTCAGAACTTCCGTTCAGCAGAGAGATGACGGTTCGACTTTAGGTGTGTCCCCTTTAGATGATCTTTTATTTCAATAGCAATGACTATCAATTTTATTGTTTCATCAATTTGCTGAGGGCGACGCTATGTTTCAAGCATGCAGAAAGTATTATTCGGGGACTGGGTCAGAATTTCCATTCAGCAGAAGTCCCGGAATAATACCCCAGATATCACTAAGTATAAAGACCTAATATTTCAGAAAGAGGGACCTTTCAATCGAGATTTCAGGGGTTACCTATATATCCAAGTAGTGTTCCTCACGAAATAAGCAAGTTCGAATTTAGGTTTATATCTCGAAAAAGTTTACTAAATGTATAAAAACCTATCGACACATCATCAGTGAGACTATTTAACGCTTTTAAACTTTACAAATCTTTAGCGTACAGTAACTGTCAAACCGATGTACTATCATTTCCTCTTTTTACACAAAACTCAATTTTTGAATTTTATCATGTTTTTGGATTTTTCAAATTTTCTAATGTTTTTGGATTTTCTGACAATTTTTCTCCCCCTAAAATGCAAAATCGAAAATTTGACAAACCGATACTAATAGCTTTGTCTCGCCATCCATTTTCTGCTAACTGTGCTCTGTTTTGCAAAAAGTCTAATATAAAGTAACAATTACCCCCATGATTTACAACCCATTGATTTTCGACAATTTGAAAACCGTTTTTCAATCTTGTGAAAGTAATCATCTTTGATCAGCCGTGATGGTTTCGGCGTATTCAAGTAACATATATCCGAAACAAAATTAAAAATAAACATATTTTTTTTGGTTTTTCAAAATTTTTATCACATTCAAAACATATTTTTGGTTTTTAATTTTTCTAATTTTTGGGGTTTTTAAAAATATTGTTTATTTATATACAGAAAATGTTAAACTCCTTGTTCAACCAAACTAGGGTCCAGCAACCTCTTCCTCCTCTCCATGTACCAGGTTGCTCCAGTTTTCAATCTCACAGTCTGTGGTTCCGATGAGCACCTGCACATTTAAACTTCTTCAATTACTTGAACAATTTAGCCCAGGTCTGTTGGACCTTAAGCAATTCAACACAATAATTTTCATTTAATGCTGGAAACTCTTTGTCATCATTCACAATGACTTTATCAATTTTCACTTCAACATTTTCTTCTTTTACAAAGTCATCTGTTTCTTAACACTCCATTTCTGTCCTTTTGGAGTACCTCTTTTGTAAAAATTTGATTTTTTTTGAACACTTTGTTTTTGGACAACATTTGGTTTCCAAAACTGTTGGGGTTTTGTCATGTCAACTATTGTTTTCCAACTTTGTGTTGTTCTGAATCTGGGTGTGTGAACATTCCAGATCTGTCTTGACTCAAACCTGTTCGGGTTTGATTTCCAAGTTTGATTCGAAGCAAACTTGTTTGTGTTGTACCTCCAAGTTTGTTGGGAATCAAATTTGGTAGACTTTTGGTTCACATTCTCAGACTTCTGTTTTTCAACATCAACAGGCTTTGGATTTGGACACTTTCATGCAACATGTCCAATTTAATCACATTTAAAACACACTTTCTTTGAAACATCCTTAGCATGTTGTTGTTTCTTTGTCTTAGCATGAAACTCCTCATTAGACTGTTGTCCAAATTTGAGTTCTTCCTCTTCTTTCAAACTTTTTCCATGAACAAAAATCATCTTTGTTTGAGAACTTGGAACTTCATTTCTTTTCCAACGTTGTTTCTTCTTATAACCCAACCCAGCCTTCATATTTTTCTTTTTAAAACCAGGTTTGTTATAAAAAGTTTTACGACCTTTACCAGCAAACTTTGAAATTTCAGATTTCTCAATTTCAACCATTTTGAAAACTTTATCAACCTTTTCTGAGATCACATTCTGAATTGGGAAAATAACATCTAAGAATAATTTGTCTGATTCAATTATGGTATAAACCAATCCTTTTGAATCATCATTCAAATTTTTCTTAGATTTTGACTGTTTAAGATAGCCATCATGAAAATTTCCCTCATTTTCATCATGTGATTCAGACTTACCTTTGTTTGACTCATCTTTCAAAACGCTTTCAACAACCTTACTTACCACCTCTGAATCATTAGCATCATCAGATTTGGAGTAAGTCACATCGATACTTTCAGGTAACTGGTCAGTTATGTTCAGATCTTTTGCCACCTTTTCCTCATCATAGAAAGTATAATTGTTTCTCAATGGTGGTGGTACCTGATGAAATTCTGAACCAATACCTTTTCTATTCTTATCAGTATTTTTTTCATCTGGTGTGACGTTGAAAATGCGTTCGAGAATGTACGAAGAGTTATGATAACTTTGAAGTTTGGTAACAACCTTTTCCTTTTCAGCCAGAACATGTTTAAGATTAGCAATTTCGTCAACACACTTGTTTAATTCAAGTTGCTTTTCTTTAAACTTTCTCTCATACATTTCTTTAGTGACTAAAGTTTCAGACAATCTTTGATCAAAACATTTGACTTGGCTCTTCAAAGTATCATAAGCTTCTTGTACTCTCTGACTCGACCACTTCAAAGCATCATACTCTTTTTGAAAATCTTGAAATTTATTTTCTTTTTCAACACAACCAACACATTTTGTTGTACACAGTTGTCTATAAACATCATTATCCTTTTCAAGACCTTGACATTTCTGTGTCAGTTTTTCGACTTTTAGTTTCAAAATTTCTTCTGTTTCAATCATTTCTTTACATTTCATTTTGAAAACATTTTCAAGTTTGTTTGTTTCAATGTCTTTTATTTTTATAGTGTCATCTTTTTCGATACAAGCTCTGCATGTTTCCATGCATTTCTTGCATTGTTCAGTCGGTTTTAAGATTTTAGAATCAGAATTTACCTCAGTGATTGGCACATCGGTGTTTTCAGCTGTCTCTGTCTGTTTCAGCTCTTCCTTCTTCTCATCATCAGCACCTTCATCAGTAGCAGACTTCAAATTCTCAATCTTTACCTCAGTCTCTTTCAGCATCGGTTCTTCTGTTTGATCTTCCTCTTTGTTCTCTTCTTCATTTTCTTTATGTTTTTCCTCAATCTTCTGCTCTTCTTCAGCAGCAAGCTTTGCAGTAATCTTCACTTCTTCAACCATCTTTTTCAACTCTTCTTCTTTTCTCTTCTTCATTTCTACTGCCTTTGGTAAACTATCTTCACAAACTTATTTTATTTTGTTTAACAAATCCGGCAAATATTCCTTATCAGATAACCTTCTTGTGTTGAAAGTAGCTTGACTTGGAAGCAATTTTGTTACAGCTTCAAAATCCACTTTTGATGGGTCAACAACTGGATTACCCCGTGGATCCATGTAACATTCTAATTCATCATTCCATCTTTTTGCTCTCTGGGCTTCTTTGAATGGTTCCCTGAATTTCTCGATTTCCCATCTTGCGTAATCATTTCTCCACCATCTATCATGATCAACATTAGCTACAAATGCATATCCAACTGCATCTTCTTCAGGGAGAACTTGACTCCAGTCATAGCCTTCGTCGTCATGAATAACTGCCAGAGCTCTTGATTTTTCTTCAGGCTGCTTCAATCTTGGCGGTTCTGATTTATTCTGATGATAAATTGCTTTCTTGTAATAATCTTCTTTGAATGGGTTTTCAGAATCATCAGCATAAGCATTTTGACATTCATGCTTAAAGTGACCTTTCTGTTTACACTTAAAGCATGTCACTTTAGACTTGTCAAAGCCTAACTTGGTAGAAGGTCCACCAATAGACTTCCTTCCTGTGATCTCCATGAAACGCTGCGCCCGACGAACTGCACTGGCCATACACCACCTTATGTCGATCAATTCCATCTCCTCCGGATCGATCTGGTCATAATCTTCCTTTGTCAGGTTGGTGTTGCCTATATTGCCTGCCACAAGACTCTCATACGATTCAAGCACAGATGCTAAGAATACCATCTGCTGTTTTGCTGACTCTTCACTGAAATTCTGACCATTATTCAGATCCACTGCGATATTACACTGAAATAAATTCTTTGAAGCAGATTGGCTTGAAGTTGTTGAAGAAGATCCACTATGAAAACCACTGTGAGGAGTTTCATGATTCACAGAATTTGAACTTTCTGCAGAAAATGTTGTTCTTGGGGATCCAGCCTTTGGAATTTCTCCTCTGTAATACAGCTCCACATTCTGCTGATAGGCTGAATTGTTGATTTTTGATTTCTTGATCTCCAACTCGTGGCTTTCTAGTCTTTCAATTAGCAAATCCACTGTCAACTCTTCAGGCTTGATTGTATTCTTCAACATCAAGGCAAAGTATTGCCAATCTTGCTCATTCGGCAACGAATCGAACAATTTGTCGATCAACTCCTCTTAAGTGTATGTGATTTTGTGTCTTGCCAGTTCCATCTTTAGATGCCTAAATCTCTCGATCATTTTACAAAGCGATTCATTCTCCATGCAACCAAATAAATCAAACTCTTTACGTAACAATTGCTTTTTGTTTTTCAAAATTTCAGAAGTACCTACACATTTTCTCTCTAAAGCTTCCCACAAACTTTTCGATGTTTTCTTTTGTTCAAGTAGCGAAATAATATCCTCTCTCACTGACTGTTTTATCAAAGTAATCATTTTGTATTCAGCTACAACATTTTTTACATCTATTTCTGTGAATTCTTTTTCATCTATTAACTCTCCTCCTTCTTTTACTGGTTCTGTATATCCGTATTTTAGTTTTAACCAACTTTCAGGAGCAAAGGCTTTTACCCAACCCTCAAATCGATTTTTCCACCAGTTATAATCTTCAATCTTCATTAATTTCGGTGGTTTCTGTTGGCTTCCATACATATTCTCGTATTTCAAATTCTCTAAAATCTCTTTCGAATATTCTCTTGTTTCAGATCTTCTTTCGGATGATTCTGAAGTAAAGGCATTGTAGAACGTGTTGTAAAATTCTTCACCGCTGCTCGACATCTTCAAACAATTCACAATTTATATATCGTCAATCACCTGGATACAAAGACAAACTGGACAAACACAATCAGTTTAAACAGTATCAAATATCCTGAAACAAACTGACACTCGGTTGACGTGAAATGTTCTTGATGTGAAAAAGTCCACTTTCAAGCGGAATATGAATCTCAAGCGAAATAAGGAATATCTCAGTTCAAGCGAAATAACCAACTAATGCTATCAAGCGGAATATCAACTGATTAGTCTCAAGCGGAATAGCAACTAATCAGTTTCAAGCGGAATAGCCCTTTTTGCTGTTTGAAGCGGAATCAGTACAATTATTGGAGCGGAATCACAAACAACTTTCAAGCAAAATAACCATTTCGAGCGGAATACCCAGCTATTTTCGAGCGGAATCACGTTTTGAAGCGGAATAACTGATCTTTTTCAAGCGAAACCTCAATGTTCGTTCAAGCGGAATCACTTCTTAGTCCATTTTTACCACTTTTTAGACCGAATTTTATCCTGAAATTCTCAAGGGTTTGTTAAAATGCTGTTTTGTACAATCTGTGAAAATCTCAGACCATTTTGACCGTAGAAACTTGTTCATACTGAAAAAGAAGGTGTAGAAGTCAGAAAATTGATGATATCAAGCTAAAATCTTCTTCCTGAGCTCTGATACCACTTGTAGGATCGCTGTGTGACCCGACTGAGTCGTTCAGAAGAGCTTTCTATCCGATTCAAAGGCGGAATCAGTGAAACGGACGTGGAAACAGCTTGATACTATTAAATTTGTCACTTTGATTAATTCTAACACTGATTACAACCTGGAAAAATTTTGGCAGCACCTCGTTACAATTTCTGGAACCGTGCCAAATGAAAACAGAAGTGCCCTATATATACTAGTGCTGATTTCGCTTGAAATGGACCAAAGCAATTTCAAGCGGAATCAAATACTTCTGATTTCGCTTGAAATGGTCTTGGTTCATTTCAAGCGGAATCACAACCTTATCCACTAAAAACTGTTTCTTGCACCTCGGACACTGATTATCCTATTCTATCCTATTACATGATACAAGACGAAGTCAACAGACATAGTGCACTAACAGCTTTAAGGGTCAAATTTGGAAATCTGAGTTTAAAACTTTTACTTACCGTTAAAGTATAAAAATCGATTCATAACATCAGTAGGTAACAAGCTTTAGGTGCTGAAGGGGTATGGTCCTAGATCTCATGCCAGCTGATCGCGAGTGACCATTACCCTTATCAAAAACCCCCACCAGCAAGAACTTATCTGCATCCGTGCGGGCACGCACGAACGCACTCTTCGAATCCAATCGGTCAAGGGATAAAAAGAAGCCTTACCTTGTGTATGAAAACGGGTGTAAATAGCGATGCGGCTGACACCGCATCCTAAGAACATTTTCGTCATGACAAGGGATCTGGGCAACAGCAACAGTCACCACAGGCGGCGATACGGCTTGGCACTGCATCCGGCAAATGTCTTCATCAGAACGAGAACGCGGGAACAACAGAGGTTACCGCAGGCAGCGATGCGGCCTGGCACCGCATCCTGCCCATAAGGCAAGTGGGACTAACACCACAGAGCAAGTGGCACCACTGGCAGTCGCCTGTCAGTCCATACATAAGTAGCAGACTGACACTGCAGTAGGACGTGGCTTCACCTCCACAATCGACAAGCCTGACACACCTGCATAAGGGCGGCACGTCGTCAGTCTGTCCCCTCCTTCACTCCTCGGCTATAAATACCAACCCCAAACCAGGTTTGAGGTATCTCTCCACAACTCTCTCACTACTACTACTACTATCACACTTTGCTTCCCAAGCAAATTACTGATTCTCACGCCAGAGAGTGGTAACAAGGAGCACCCCCCACCCCATCCTCCTTGTTAAGAGTCACGGCTTGTTTCCTTGTGCAGGAGACCTAACCAGCGGACGATCCAGCCAACGATCCTCGGGAAGAATGGATTAACCCTACTTGACGAGACCAGTGAGTTAACCACCTCGGTTAGCCATTGTTTCATCAGGTGCCTAATATGGTTTTAAACCCTACTTGACGTTCTCACAAGATCTGTCACAGTACGCTTCTGTGATACCTCCAGGCATGAATCTTCATGCCTGGTATGACCAACAACAAGCTATGCTGGCCGCAGCATACAACAGAGCTTGCCCAGAAACGCATATGCCTGTCGGGCCTACCCCAGCACCGCATACACCTGCAGGTCGTATTTTACAATACGATGGTAGAGCCCCCACACACCCAGCCTCCCGAAGTAGGCGGGAAGACTACGGATCCTCTTACTGTGAGGTCCGCACAATTAATGAGGATGATTCCTCATACGTGTCCCGCAGTAGGGGCCCAATACACAGCCGCCTGGGCCCTCATAGCCGCGGCTCCGGCATCCATAGCAGGCTGGGACCACAGTCCCACCATGAAGGATATCGCCGTACCGATCCGGACGACCATACATATGGTGGGGAGTCCCAGGCTACTAGCAGCAGACCGGGAGGACGCAATTATGTTCCTCCCACTCAACCCCACACCACATACCTCCGCGCTGCTAAGCGCCACTAGAGCCAAACCTACAGGCCAAAATCTGCGGCCAAAAACTCCAAGTTCGCCCCGGAGATTGCCCACGCCGATGTCATCACCACTAATTCCCATTAAACATTGGGAAATACAATGGTTCGACCGACCCGAACGATCACATGAACATCTTCACCGGCACCGGGTGCAACGGCAGGTGCGACGAACCCACTTGGTGTCATTTTTCCCCCAGACCCTAACAGGTCTGGCCAGGGCTTGGTTCGATTCTTTGCCAGTGGGATCACTGGCCTCATTTAAGGACTTGCAAGCAAAGTTCCTCGTACACTTTAGCCAGCAGCGACGTCACGAACGTGATTCTATGGACGTCATGAACATCTGGCGCAGAGACAACGAATCGCTTGAGTCGTTTGTCATCCGTTACAACAAAGAGTGTCTGGAGATAGGCGACATTGCGGACCAAATGGCACGCAACCATTTCATTCGAGCCATCAACGACGAAGAAATCGTAATGACCATTTCCGGCAAGGACGGCTTGCCAAAGAAATGGGAAGAAGTCATGGCCGCGGTCAAGACGTACGCCCAGACTCAGCGGTCCCTCAAGCCGCACGTTACAAAGGCACAACCCCAAGCGGAAGGCCAGTCCTCCCGCCAAGAGCCCAAGCGCAACTGGGACACTTGGAATCGCGGCAGCGATTCCAAACCTTATGTCCCGCAGAGTCACCAGCCCGATGCAAGGGCAACAATCAATGCCCAACGTGAAAACCGGGCATCAAAGAAGGAATCTCGGGACCGTCACTGGACCGAGATTAACCAGTCACCAAGCGACGTCCTCCTCACAGACGCGCAATATCTGCGACCGGCCCAACCGATGAAGTCCAAGAAAAACCAGGATCTCACACTTTACTGTGAGTATCACAAGGACTCGGGCCACACAACAAACAACTGCATCAGTCTCCGGCTGGAGATTGAGCGAGCCCTGACGGAGGGGAAGCTGCAACATCTGTTGCCCGCCGCGCAAAAGCAAACCAAGCGCATCACCCCCCACAACGAGGGCACCTCCACGGGTAAGAGGACCATGTATGTGGCCTCCACCCACATGATCAATGAAGGATGAGGAAAGCCGCGCAAGGCGGCAAGAAGACCGGACAATGACTGGACCGAGGCGGCCCGCGCGACAGGCGCGCCATCGTTATCACAAGCTACCTGGCTCACTACTGCACCGAGCGACTATTCATCGACCCGGGCAGTACATCTGACATCATATACGAGTAGTGCTTCAACCAATTTGATCAAGAAGACAAGGATCGGCTGCAGCCGGTAGACTACCCTTTGCCCGGGTTTGCGGGGGAAACCGTTTTCCCCCTGGGCCAAATCACTTTTCCTGTGCGCCTCACCAATGGAAGGCACACACGAACGGAGGAGGTTAACTTCATGGTTTTACCTCACACCTCCAGAAAAATGGGTTCTTAACGCAAGACACCCAGAGCAAACGGTCACATTGGGCCACGCCTTGTCCCCCAACATCAGAGCGCACCTGAAGCAGCTCCTCTTCAGGAACCAGGATATTTTTGCGTGGACACCCGCAGACATGACAGGGGTGCCACGGGAAATTGCGCAACATTTCTTGAATACCTTGCCAGGTCAAGCCAGTGATCCAAGGCCAACGCCACCTTGGATCCGCAAAGAACGAGGCGATGCATGAGCAGGTCAAAGAACTGCTCTCCGCAGGCATCCTGCGGGAAGTCAAGTACCATACTTGGTTATCCAACCCAGTCATGGTAGAAAAACCAATCGGGGGCTGGCGCATGTGCGTCGATTATAAAGATCTCAACAAAGCCTGCCCCAAGGATTGTTACGCACTTCCGAAGATCGACGAGAAAGTCGATAATCTCGCATTTCGATGGAAGTGTTTCCTCGATTGTTACAAGGGCTATCACCAGGTACAGATGGCAATCGAGGACGAAGATAAAACGGCATTCCGCACACCTACCGGGAATTACTGCTACACAAAAATGTCGTTCGGGTTGCGCAACGCGGGCGCAACCTATCAAAAGTTAATGAACGACACTTTTCGCGGTTAAATCAGCAAAAGTGTTGAAATCTATATGGACGACCTGGTCATCATGAGCATGGAAGAGGATACCATGCTCACCGATATTGAAAGAACATTCCAAACTCTGCGATGCGTCAATATGAAGCTCAATCCAAGGAAATGCTCGTTTGGAATGGAGGAAGGCAAGTTCCTTGGATTCATCGTAACCAAATATGGATTCAAGGTGAACCCGGAAAAAGTTCAGGCGATCGAGCGCATGCCATCGCCTTCCACGATGAAAGAAATACAACGACTAGCCGGCAGGCTGGCCGCATTGAATAGATTCTTAGCCAACCATGCAGCTAAGTCTTATCCTTTCATCAAAACCTTGCGGAACTGCTTAAAAAAGGACAATTCCAATGGACTGAAGTGGCCGAAAATGCTTTCCGGGAGATGAAAGAGTGTTTGATTCAACTCCCAACTCTAACCGCACCACGCAAGGATGAGCCACTTATCTTGTACCTGTCTGCCACGGACAACGCGGTAGGCGCGGTACTCATAGTGGAGTGAGAGGGAGTTCAAACACCCATCTACTATAACAGCAAATGCTTAACGACCTAGAGACAAGATACTCCATCATGGAGAAATTGGTATTAGCACTAGTGCACGCGTCAAGACGGTTGCGACGATACTTTGTAAACCACGTTATCACGGTGTTAACCAACTACAGGATCAGCCCGATCCTGTCAAAACCCGACATCTCTGCGAGATTAGCAAAATGGGCAATTGAGCTGGGCGCGCACACGCTGAACTATAAGCCGCGCCCCGCAATCAAAGGCCAAGTCTTGGCCGATTTCGTTGCCGAAGTACCGGCAAATCGCATTCAGGAATGCGAAGAAGAACAAAACCCTTCACCCCCACTATCCTCCTTAGAAACCTGGGCACAATATACCGATGGTGCATCCAACGAGGATGGTGCAGGTGCGGGTCTGCGACTCGTCAGCCCCGATGGCCAAGAGCTTACCTATGCAATCTGCCTCGATTTCAAAAGCACAAATAACGAGGCAGAGTATGAGGCTCTACTGGCAGGGCTACGTCTGGCAGTCAAACTCGGCGTCCAACATTTGGAAGCACACGTCGACTCACTATTAGTTGCAGGGCAAGTACGCGTCGACTATGCCGTAAAAAGGGATATCATGATCCTCTACCTCGAACAAGCCTTGCAACTGAAATCAAAATTCACTTCCTTCAATATTCGCCATATCAACAGAAGTGAAAACAAACCTGCGGATGCACTCTCAAAACTCGCATCCACCAGCTTCCAACACCTGGCAAAGGAGATACGCATTGAGATTCTGCAAAATCCTTCGGTACCCCTACGCCAAGTCAATGTCATCCAGTACGGTACAACATCCTGGATGACACCAATCATTGCATACTTACAATCAGGTGTTACTCCCGAAAGCAAGGCAGAGGCACGTAAATTGCAATATAAAGCGTGTCATTATCAAATGGGAGACGGTATCTTATGCCGTAAATCATACTTGGGGCCACTCCAACGATGCGTCGACCCCCAAGATGCCACATACCTTATCAGAGAAATACACGAGGGAATATGTGGCATACACACAGGCCCACGCATGGTGGTGGCAAAATTATGAACGCTGGGTACTATTGGCCCAGCATGCACCTAGATGCGGTCAAAATCTTGCGCAAGTGTTTCAATTGCCAGCAGCATGCTCCCAAGACCTTGTGCCCCAAGAACATCCTGATCCCCGTCACCACCGCATGGCCATTCCAAAAATGGGCAATCGATGTGGTGGGATCGTTTCCAGACGCACCAGGTGCGGTGAAATTTATCATAGTAGTCGTGGATTACTTCACAAAATGGGTAGAGGCAAAACCACTCGCCTCAACCACCGCTATGATAACAAGGAAATTCATCTGGGAACATATCATCTGCCGTTTCAGTCTACCGATGTGCATCGTTACCAACAACGGCACCAACTTCATTGCCGACGACTTTCAAGAATGGCTATAGGAACTGCACATTGAGCACATATCCTCCTCAGTGGCACATCGGCAAGGGAATGACCAAGTTGAGAGTATCAATAAAAGTTTATTCGAAGGCATCAAATCACGATTGGGAACAGCCAGACGCGACTGGGTCGATGAACTCCCAAGTATCTTATGGGCCCACAGGACAAGCCCAAAAACAAGTCACGGTGAGACACCCTTCAGCCTTGTCTACGGCTCAAAAGCGGTGATCCCCACGGAAGTAGGTATCCCCTCACCCCAAATGTTGGCTATCGAGAAGATAGACAACAGTGAGGAGCGTCGGTTTGACTTGGACCTCCTAGAAGAAAGGCGTGAAAACGCTGCCATCAACGAGCCAAGTACAAAACCAAGCTAGAAAAGTACTACAATTCACGCGTCTGCATTTGTACTTTTAACCCAGGAGACTACATCCTTCTCGATAACGAAGCATCTAACGCTGAGCTCCCAGGGAAACTCGCCCCCAAGTGGGAAGGACCCTACCTCATCCAGGAGGTCCTGGGCAAAGGCGCGTATAAACTACAAACGTTAGAGGGCGAACCTATCGCACGCACATGGAATACACAACAGCTTCGACGCTGTTACATGCAAGCCATGTTTTTTACATTTTCCATGTAACCTACCGGGCCGCAGGCCATTTGCAAATAAATAAATAAACGATTCAATGAAATATTGTTTATGACTACTATTACAAATGTGTGTTCCACTTTGCGGTATTTGCAAAAACAGATTGGCAAAATCTTCATTCGCGATACCCACACAAAGTGGTGATCACACAGAAATATTTTAATAGACCAACAATGGCAAAACATCAAATGTCTATCCGGCCGGATATACACATACGGTTTTCATAAAGACTACACAATTCCTAACCCTAACGGGATGAAAGCAGGAATTGACTAATACTCATACGACAAAGGTATAGAGTATACTCAACCGCGCTTACAACGGGTAGAGTTCTTCATATACACGTTCAAACATGCAAGTAGTAAAAACACTTGTACAAATTGAACAAAAACAGTTAAACTTTGTATTCAAAAAATTTCTATACCTACGCGGTGCACAAGAGATTTACATAAAGTTCTAACATTTACATCGAGGAAACAAAAAAGGGCACTGTCACGGCCCCCGACCCGGTTTGACCCGTTTCAGGAGCCGCGGGACAGGAATCCCGTGGTATTTAATTTAAGCGACAGCGGAAGTCTTTTAAAAACAGGATCTTTCAATAATTTAAACTGCTCGTTTTATAACTTAGGGATAAATTCCCGAAATTTACAATAATGTGATTTCTCAGGGAAATCTTTATTTTCAAAACATGTTCGTTTATTTATTTACATTGAGCCACTTTTCTAAGCTAGGAGTGCTCCACGGAACTTTTCTTTGCTCATACCAGATCACCTGAAACATGTTTGAAAAAGGTTTTGTCAGCGGAGAAATACTGAGTGAATCATTCATTTTACTGAAAACGACACATTTGTTATAATCACAGTATTAAGGGGAATTACAATGTTTCGGATATCAAACCAACTACCCGCAGTATTTGTCACTCGACTACCCATTGGCTATCTCGTTGTCCAAATGGTGTCTGTGACTGTGGTCAGATCACCCCTTGGCTAACTCGTTGTCCAAGTGTGACGGAAAATAAGTAATGTATACAAAACCCCACATACCGGCTGTAACTTGGTGATTACATAGACTTAATCACTGTAATCATAACTTTAAAAATAACTTGGAGTTTTGTAAAACAGTTGATAAAAAGAGAATGACTCACATTGCAGATTTACGAGCAGAGTATAAGCTTTACTGATTAGCCTTTTAACCTAATTTAAATAACAATGCACACACACAAACAGGATTAGTAACTAATTCAGTCGTTACGTCAATTCATGAGATTAAACCCTCACAACTATTATCAAGTGCGATACTTAATAATCCAATGGATTTACAACGAATGACAGAGCGTAGTCCGAATTCGAACAGCACTCAAACATTCAAGTCGAAATCGCAATGAATAACAAAGTACAAGCTCAATTTGAGCAGCACTCGGACAATCGTTGGATAGTTATAATCGATCGGATGTTGAATCGTAATAGTGATCGAGTTATTACCCTGATTGCGGCAGCACCTCGTGATTCGTGTGTGTTTTGTGAACTGTGATTGCTCTAACTCATCGTACAGACAGAATTTGTGCGACGTTTTAATACCAGAAGCTAAGTGCCAATGTCGGCTATTTATAGGAATTTTTTAGGCTCGCTTACGGACCGTAAGCCCTTTCCCTTGCGGTCCGTAAGCTAAGCAGTCTAATTCATAGGCTGCCTAGGCTCGGTTATAGCTTAGGTGACTCAAGAAATTAACCAATCAGAACTGTGCAATGTTTTAATTTAGATAATTATCAACTAGGGTTTGCCCTCCTCGAGTTTTAGGGGTCCTGATCCTAATTCCGATTGTTCTGAAAATTTTAGGGCTAGTGCAGAATTAATTAGATGTCTCAATTAGGGTTTTCTTATTGACTAATTATCGTCCTAATTATTGATTTTAGTGGTAGTTGTTACATCCTCCCCACCTTAAGAAAAATCTCATCCTCGAGATTTACTGAAATAGATGAGGGTACTTTCGCTTCATCTCTGATTCCAGTTCCCAAGTGTACTCTGGTCCTCTCCTGGATTCCCATTTGACTTTTACTAGCACTAGTCGTTTATGTTTGAGAAACTTGATCTTCCGGTCTTCTATTTGTAGGGGTTTCTCTACGAATTTCAGCTTTTCATTTACCTCTATATCTTGAAGAGGTACTACAAGGGATTCGTCTGATAGACATTTCTTGAGATTGGATACATGAAACACATCATGTACTCCAGCTAATTCTTCTGGTATTTGTAACCGATAAGCTACTGGTTCGATTCGTTGGATCACTGGGAATGGTCCAACATATCTGGGACTCAGTTTTCCTTTCTTACCAAATCGTATTACTCCTTTCCAAGGAGATACTTTTAATAGTACTTTGTCCCCGACTTGGAATTCTAACGGCTTGCGACGATTGTCTGCATAGCTCTTCTGACGATCTCTAGCTGTCTTCAATCTTTCCTTGATTTGTGTTATTTTGTCAGTAGTTTCTTGTACCATCTCTGGTCCCGATAATTGACTTTCTCCTATTTCCGCCCAACAAACAGGAGTTCTGCATTTGCGTCCATACAGTGCTTCAAATGGAGCAGCTTCGATGCTCGAATGATAACTATTGTTATAGGAGAATTCAATTAATGGTAAATGGCTATCCCAATTACCACCAAAATCAATTACACATGCTCGAAGCATGTCTTCCCTTGTTTGTATCGTCCTTTCACTTTGTCCGTCCGTTTGAGGATGATATGCAGTACTTAAATTAAGTCGAGTTCCTATTGCCTCTTGGAAACTTGTCCAGAAACGGGAAGTGAAACGACTATCTCTATCCGATACAATGGAGAGTGGGACTCCATGTAAGGATACTACTTCATCTACATACAACTTGGCTAACCTTTCCATGCTAAAGGTTTCCTTCATTGGTAGAAAATGAGCTGATTTGGTTAATCGATCCACAATTACCCAAATAGCATCATTACCTTTTCTGGTTTTGGGTAACTTAGTAACAAAATCCATTGTTATGAGTTCCCATTTCCATACAGGCATTTCTAACTGTTGTAGTAGTCCTGAAGGTTTCTGATGTTCGGCTTTAACTTGTGAACAAGTTAGACACTTAGATACGTATTCGGCTATATCCTTTTTCATTCCTATCCACCAAAAATTATTTCTTAAATCTTGGTACATCTTATGATTTCCTGGATGTACAGTATACCTAGATTTATGAGATTCTTCTGAAATCTTATTTCTTAATTCTCCTTGCTTAGGTACCCAAATTCGTTTCTTGTGGAATCTCCAAATTCCATCTTTTCCTTGTTCTAATTCCTTTAGGTAACCTTTCATTCCTTCGGCATCGTCCTTGATTGCCGTTCCCTGAATTTTCTTCAATTGTTCCATTAAATCTAATTGTAGATTTAACCTAAGAGCACGGACTCGCTTTTGCTTTTCATGATACTTACGACTTAAGGCGTCTGCGACTACGTTTGCCTTTCCTTCGTGATATTGAATATCACAGTCGTAATCACTTAGGATTTCCATCCACCTTCTTTGCCTCATGTTTAACTCTTTTTGCCTAAATATATACCTTAAACTCTTATGGTCCGTATAGATAGTAAACTTACTTCCATACAGATAATGTCTCCAAATTTTAAGGGCAAAAATTATGGCTCCTAACTCTAGGTCATGAGTTGTGTAATTCTCTTCGTGCTTTTTCAATTGCCTAGAGGCATACGCAATTACCTTTTTGCGTTGCATCAACACACATCCATATCCTAATTTTGAAGCATCACGGTATACTTCAAAATCCTCGGTTCCTTCGGGTAAAGCTAAAATTGGAGCATTCGTTAATTTGTGCTGTAGAATCCTAAATGCTTCTTCTTGTCTGGATCCCCATTCAAACCTAACGGCTCTACAGGTTAGCTTAGTTAAAGGTACAGCTATCTTAGAGAAATCCTTAATAAATCGTCTATAGTATCCGGCTAAGCCTAGAAAACTTCTAATTTCCATAACTGTTCGTGGAGCTTTCCAATTTGTGATTGCTTTTATTTTAGCAGGATCTACGTGAATTCCTTCGTGATTCACCATATGACCTAAAAATTGCACTTCTTGTAGCCAGAATTCACACTTCGAGAATTTGGCATAAAGCTTTTCCTTTCTTAACAAGGTTAAAAGTGCATGCAAGTGCTCACAATGTTCTTCCTGACTTTTGGAATAAATAAGTATATCGTCAATGAAAACGATCACAAATTTATCCAAGTAGGGTTTACAGATCCTATTCATCATGTCCATAAATGCGGCTGGAGCATTGGTTAATCCGAAGGGCATGACTGTAAACTCATAATGACCATACCTAGTTCTGAAAGCAGTTTTAGGTATGTCCTCTTCTTGCACTTTCAGCTGGTGATATCCAGATCTTAAGTCTATTTTAGAGAAATACCTAGCTCCTTGCAATTGATCAAAAAGATCATCAATCCTAGGTAGTGGGTATCGGTTCTTAATTGTAACTTTATTCAATTCCCTATAATCGATACACATTCTCATTGATCCATCTTTCTTTTTCACAAACAACACTGGTGCACCCCAAGGGGATGAACTAGGTTGTATGAGTCCTTTGCTTAGTAATTCATCAAATTGCTTTTTCAATTCTAACATTTCGGTAGGTGCTAATCGATAAGGTGTCTTAGCTATTGGTGTAGTACCTGGAATTAAATGGATTCTAAACTCTACTTCCCGATCAGGTGGTAAACCAGGTAATTCTTCAGGAAAAACATCTGGGTATTCTGAAACTATAGGGATGTCCTGGAGTTCCTTACTTTTAGTGTTAATGATTACAGAAATCATATACACCATTTCTTGTTTCCTTGAATAATTAGCCAATTTCATTACTGAAATGAATTTCAGTGGCTTCTGAGGTCTATCTCCTGAAATTAATATTACTTCTCCTGTGGGGGTACGGATTTCTATGGAATTCTTATCACACAGGATTCGAGCATGGTTGGCGACTAACCAATCCATTCCTAATACCACATCGAATCCGGCTAAATTCATAGGTAATAGGTTTGCAGAAAACTTATGACCTAACAATTCTATCTTTCCTTCTTGCAAAACCTTGTCTATATTGACAGAATTTCCATCTGCCGTTTCAACAGTAAAGATCTGCCCAAGGGTAGTTAGAGGTAGGTTAAGAGCTTGGCAGAATGAATTATTAATAAAACTTTGGTTTGCACCAGAGTCAAATAATACTTTTGCATAGACGTTATGCACTAAGAACATACCCGCTATCACGTCTGGAATGAGTTCGGCTTCTTGAGTGGTCAGCTGGAATGCACGCGCATTTTTCTTAGTTACTCCATCGGCCGTTTTAGTTTTATTGTCTGCTGGTTGGGCTAACTTAGGACATTCAGGTTTGATATGCCCTGTTTCTCCGCAGTTATAACAGATTCTTGTTTTCCTTCTGCAGTCTTCTTCCCGATGTCCTTTTGCCTTGCAGAAGTTGCAAAATATATTGCACTGTCCATAGTGTTTCTTTTTGCAATTTCTGCAGAAAGGAGGTGACGAGTATTGCCCGGTTCCTCTTTTCTTGAATTTATTGCTATTATTACCCACACGAAATCCTTGGGTAATCTTCTGAGCCAATTCCTTCTTGCGATCTTCTTCTCTGGTGCGGACTAGTTCATCGGTTAAAGTATTAGCTAATTCCACAGCATCGTCAATCGTGCGTGGTCTCGCAGCTTTAACGATGTTACGGATTTCTCCAATTAGTCCCCAAATATAACGGGAAATGAGTACCGGTTCTGGCGAAGCCAGGGAAGGTACCACTCTCGCATATTCGAAGAATGTCGAAGTATATCCTCGACAGTCTACACCTATCATACGATGGCTCAGGAACTTGTTTGCCATTTGTTCCTTCTCTTATTCGGGACAGAATTTTCTTTCAACAAGATTCTTAAATTCTTCCCAATTCATTGCATAGGCCACCTTTCTTCCTTTTGCTTGTAGCACCGTGTTCCACCATTCTAGCGCCCCTTCTTTGAACAAGTTTGACGCATACATCACTTGATCTTCCTCAGCACATTTACTTATTGCAATTACTGCCTCGGTTTTCTCTAACCAACGCAGTGTTGCAGTTGCCCCTTCATTACCTGCAAATTCTGCGGGTTTACAAGCAAGAAATTCTTTGTAAGTGCAACCAGGTGTTGCAGCTTTCATTCTCTTAGGGAGTGGGGCCTGTTGCGGATCATGATCGTCATGATTGCCGCCTCCATTTATGCTGTTACTGCCGTTATCTTCCGGAGTACGTTTACTAGGAATTAATTGTGGTTCGGTAGGTTTCTCAACAGCAGCCACAATTTCTGGAATAGCATTGGCTATCCCTTGAGCAATAAAGCGCTCAATATCTTGTCTAGTTATATATTGATCTTCCTGATTTTGCTCAGACTGATTTACTTCATTAACTGGTTCACTATTAGCGTTTTCCATCTGCTAATTAGTATTGATAGAAATTTTTAGTGTCTAATTATTGATAACAAAATTACAGATAAACACATAGATCAGTATAACATGCAAGCATAGCCAAAATTGTCGATGCCTCGACTTCTGTTTTGTTTTATATATTATACCTACTTCAATACACCCTTTTTATCTTACAGTGTTTTATTGCCCATTTTACAGAGTCAGTTTTACTATATTAGTTATAATACAAACAAACTTCTCCAAACCCCTCTTATCTTTTGGTTCACTGGCAGTTTCAGTAACGACGCTCCCTCTCGTCGTACTTCCAAGAGATCTGCTCCCCCATTTCCCGGATCCTATTCCCGGTGCCTATCAGTTCTTCACCAAACTGACGCAGTTCAGCTAAATTTTCATAGCTCATTGGCGGATTAGGGATAGGTTCTGGATCAAACTGTGGGAGAAAACTATAGGGACTATTGACTATATTTTGGAATTGCCAGTCATTGGTCCACCATTCCTCCATTTGGCCTAATGGTCGGGTGTGAACTAGTGGGTCTGGAATAGCTGGTCCTAGGTTTATTGGGAGTTGGGCTGTAGCAGGATAAGAGAAGAGATTATCGTTGATAGGCTCTAGTATATCACAATTATCCAGCAGGCGGTCTATTTCGTCCTGGAATGTGATTTCTTCAGGCTGTTTAGAGCTTTCTCCGATTTCTATTCCCTTTTGCTTTAGGTCTATCCCTATTTCTGCTGGTTTGGAACTTTCTCCGGTTTCTATTTCTTTTCCCTTGCTCACACTCACAAGATTTTCTATTTTAGGGAGTCTCCTAGGTTTCCTTCTGCACACTTTTCGCCACCCTACATATCTTCTCCTCTTTTTAGGTTTTGCTTTTTCCAGCGGTGGAGCTTGGAATTCCAGAGGTTCCTCTATGTCAGCAATGTAACCAGTGAAGTTGTGGGAGACTTCAATTGGCACAGGATAGAGGTTGAGGTTCTGAAACGCCTCGGATAGCTCACTCATGCTGTGTAGCATATATGCAAAATGCACAAAATGTCAAGTTAAAACTTTGGAACAAAGTTTAACAAATAAACATTTTTATTGCACACCAATTTGTACAACATAACAGCAAACAGAACATACTCAGATCTATTTATTTATTTGCTGGGAAGTACTTATTTCTAGATTTAGAGTTTAAAGATTTGCATTTTCTGCTACAGTAGCGAGCAGATACAGATTTGCCCATTTTTCTTCTAAGTTATTTTCCCCTAGTGGATTATTACTAATTTCTTGAATTTCCGGGTTAAAGCTCACTTTCTTGGTTTGGGGTTTCTTTTTCTCTTGACCCTTCCTAATAATCAAATTCTTTTTTTCCGGTGTAAGTGGGTTTTCATAATTTGCCTTACGGACAAAGATTCCTTCCTCTAACTTGACGGGAGATTTGGAGGAAGAGGTTCCTTGTTCTTTAGGTGTACTATCTAATTTGCGGTAGATAGCAGAAATCTTTTATTTACCCATACTGTAATTTTAACAATTAGTCAGTTAATGCACACATATTCACAGAATGACAATTTAAATTTTCCTATGTACTTAAATTAAAATAGTGAGCTTAATCGGTAAGCTTAAAACAGTGGCTCTGATACCACATTTTCCTTGTCACGGCCCCCGACCCGGTTTGACCCGTTTCAGGAGCCGCGGGACAGGAATCCCGTGGTATTTAATTTAAGCGACAGCGGAAGTCTTTTAAAAACAGGATCTTTCAATAATTTAAACTGCTCGTTTTATAACTTAGGGATAAATTCCCAAAATTTACAATAATCTGATTTCTCAGGGAAATCTTTATTTTCAAAACATGTTCGTTTATTTATTTACATTGAGCCTCTTTTCTAAGCTGGGAGTGCTCCACGGAACTTTTCTTTGCTCATACCAGATCACCTGAAACATGTTTGAAAAAGGTTTTGTCAGCGGGGAAATACTGAGTGAATCATTCATTTTGCAGAAAATGACACATTTGTTATAATCTACAGTATTAAGGGGAATTACAATGTTTCGGATATCAAACCAACTACCCACAGTATTTGTCACTCGACTACCCATTGGCTATCTCGTTGTCCAAATGGTGTCTGTGACTGTGGTCAGATCACCCCTTGGCTAACTTGTTGTCCAAGTGTGACGGGAAATAAGTAATGTATACAAAACCCCACATACCGGTTGTAACTTGGTGATTACATAGACTTAATCACTGTAACTATAACTTTAAAAATAACTTGGAGTTTTGTAAAACAGTTGATAAAAAGAGAATGACTCACATTGCAGATTTACGAGCAGAGTATAAGCTTTACTGATTAGCCTTTTAACCTAATTTAAATAACAATGCACACACACAAACGGGATTAGTAACTAATTCAGCCGTTACGTCAATTCACGAGATTAAACCCTCACAACTATTATCAAGTGCGATACTTAATAATCCAATGGATTTACAACGAATAACAGAGCATAGTCCGAATTCGAATAGCACTCAAACATTCAAGTCGAAATCACAATGAATAACAAAGTACAAGCTCAATTTGAGCAGCACTCGGACAATCGTTGGATAGTTATAATCGATCGGATGTTGAATCGTAATAGTGATCGAGTTATTACCCTGATTGCGGCAGCACCTCGTGATTCGTGTGTGTTTTGTGAACTGTGATTGCTCTAACTCGTCGTACAGACAGAATTTATGCGACGTTTTAATACCAGAAGCTAAGTGCCAATGTCGGCTATTTATAGGAATTTTTGAGGCTCGCTTACGGACCGTAAGCCCTTTCCCTTGCGGTCCGTAAGCTAAGCAGTCTAATTCATAGGCTGCCTAGGCTCGGTTATAGCTTAGGTGACTCAAGAAATTAACCAATCAGAACTGTGCAACGTTTTAATTTAGATAATTATCAACTAGGGTTTGCCCCCCTCGAGTTTTAGGGGTCCTGATCCTAATTCCGATTGTTCTGAAAATTTTAGGGCTAGTGCAGAATTAATTGGGTGTCTCAATTAGGGTTTTCTTATTGACTAATTATCGTCCTAATTATTGATTTTAGTGGTAGTTGTTACAGGCACGCAGGCCAAACCTAGTCCTTCTTTGTACCGCTGGAACCCGCACCACCCTTGCCATCACCAGCGGTCTCTTCCTCCTCTTCCTCATCACCATACAACAACCGCAAGCGGTCTACATAGTCTTCCGCGTCCAAGCACTTATCAAGTTCCTCAAGGGCGGAAATGGACATGTTGTTATACGCTGCAAGAGCGGCAACAAGACGCGCTTCAGTATCCACGCCATGGAACCCAGACCTTTCATCGGTATATTTGCCTTGGGATAAAACGTTGATCTGACTGATGCATCGGTTGTAGCCAGCTTTAAAGCCAGCCTCCCGCGCGCGCAGCCTAATCTCCTCTACACCAGCTGCGTTCTCAGGTGCGTCGAGGATAGCCCTAACAATCTACAAAACACAAGCAATAAGGTTATCACAGGCAAATCTAAACAAAAGCAAAGGCACCGAATACTTACATGCCCAATACCGTGATCACGCATCCAATCGCGGTCGGCCTTGAGCTGATCAAATGAAGAAATAAGGCTATCTCTAGCCTCGGCAGCCTCCCTTGCCCGCACTTCAGCTTCGGTCACGCGGGCAGTGACCTCCGCAAGAATGGTCACACGGTTCTGCACTTCAGCCTTTCAACAACAAAGAAAACAAGTATATGAGGATAATCATACTTATGAAACAAAGGTACAAGTTCAAGAGCAAAAGCAACTCATACCTGGAGGCCCACAACAGTTTTGTTCAAATTGGCGCGGTCCGCAATTGCCTCTTCAAGGGCCTTTGCAGCGCGGGCCTCCGCCTCCTTGGCCTCTCCGGCAACCGCCTCAGCTGCGGCCTTCTCCTTAACCAAAGCAGCATTCGCTGCCTTGACATTAGTCAGCTCCTGACGAACACGAAACTGCGTTTCATTCTGTTTGGCCCAAGATTCTTTCCAAGTCTTGCGCTCATTAGAAAGGGTTTCTTTCCAACTCTTGCGCTCATCAGAGACCAATTTGGCGAGAGTACGAACCTGTTTAAGGCCAGCAGTTGCAGCCCACTCTTCAGTCTGCTTATACTGCTCAAAGGCAGCCTTCTCCCTTTTGAGTTGCTCTGCACCCTCACGAGCAGCCTTCACCAACTCTTCAGCCTCAGCCCGCAAGCGAGCAGTTTCCTCCTCCTTGCGCCCTAGCACCTTGTAGTCTTCCATAATGGCCTTCGCCATTATGGAACTCCCCACAAGCATGGAGGAGAGTTGGTTGATCCGGAGCTCACGGGGCAAAGCGTGGGCCCGATTAACTTCAAACGGGGTGCCCAAACCACCCAAAATCTCCTTATAAGCAGAAGGATCACTTGAAATATCATCCCCTTGCATAATGCTCCAAGGGGGACGATGATAGTTCACAGCCAGGTTTTCCGTATAGGTACGGTAATAGAACTCCAATTCAGACTCATCAGGCTAAATAGGAGGTCCTTCAAAACCCGCACCCCCAGAAGTGGAACCGGAAGTCTTTTCAGCAGCAGGAGATTTTTTGTTCTCAACATTAGCAAACTTCAAGTTCAGATCATCAGTATCCTGCGGGGAGATCAGATTATCATGGGAATCCACCGTATCAAAGATCTGAGCCGTGGATTTCTTCCCAGTATCCTCTGCCTGCATAGGCTGCTCAGTCACCACTTTGAAGGAAGGGCTTCTTCTAAATTCTTTATTAACCCCCGCATCTGCAGCCGTGTTATGCGTGGGGGAAAGAGGAGCATCAAATAAAGAGAAACCTTCATCTTGCGGTTCTGCGAACAAAGAAAAAATAATTATCAATTACAAGTACAATAACAAAACACTTGTAAAGTTATGATTCACTTACCAAACACAACCACAGGCTTCGCCTGAGAAACAGCAGTTGTCCGTTTTGTCTGTATCCTCGGACGCTTTTTCTCACCGGCATCAGCAGCCTTATCATCTATCTTTCTCTTCCTCTTCTCATCAGCAGGTTTGGAACCCGCGGAAGATCCATCTACTGCCGCACCACTACCTGGAACACCCGAACCCTCAAGGGTGTCAGGCACTACCACGTAATCGGTATATCGGCGGAAACGAGAACAAGAGATACCCTACCGCATGCGGAACCAAAGGAGGAACAACTGCGGGTTCAGGTTTTTTCTTGGACCGGCCCCGCACAGTTTTCTCCACATGCTTCTTGGGAGCACCCTTCACCTCAAAATCACCTAGGGCCCCAAGAATACCTGCGTTTAAATCATCAAACAAGCAAGTCAGAAAGGCGAACTTCTTTACAAAGCAAGTAAGAAGATTAAAGACTATACCTTTGCCTTGCGGCAGGGGTGCCTTCAACCCCTCGCGATCAGGAATGCGGAAGTTGTCGCGAATGGTCAAGTTAAAACCTTCTTCACCTTCCGTACACCGAAGTATTTCAACCTTGCCCGTGAAGTTCGAATCAAATATCCTCCACAGGGCAGCGTCCTCTGATAGTACACTTACAAATCAGTAACACACAAGGAAGTAAGGAAACCACACAAGAGTAAAAATACTTACCACCACTCTTCTCCCGCACAACAGGCCTTGCTATCCTATCAGGCCTGGTCAACATCATCCGCAGCACCCACAACTGCGAGCTGTCCAACTTCTTGAACTGAATGGTCCTCAACCTGGGGAACCACTCCATCGTCTTTGCACTAGGAACCTCAATGCTTTCCGCTAAGATCGTCTCAGTCGCATTGCGAAAGGTCATCCTGGCAACGATCGCGACAGCCTTAACGTAAAAGAATCTGGTTTTCCACTTCGTGATACCCTTGGGAGGGGTCATCAGCTTAGGGCTACCATAACGCTGACCAAAAGAAAAAAAAACCAGTATCCACTGTCAACTGGTAAAACCGCCGGAAGTTTTCAACAGTAGGCTCTATTCCGAGAGCACGGAAGGTATACTCAAAATTCTGAATCCGGATCATGCCAAACGAACTCAGTTGGGAGATATGGAGCTTGTAATACTCCAAAATCTCAGCAACAAACACAGTCAACGGTAATCGAAGGTTACCAACAACGAAGAAGTCAGCCCACATGGTGACGTAACCGGCCGGAGCATCGGCACCGGTCTCACCTTCCAGTGGGTGGATAACCCCATACTCTTGGGGTATCCGAATACTGGTCATCAGGGTCTCAAACTGACCCTTCGCCCACTTCAACACTGGTAAGCCCCCGCCGGGGCCACCACCACCTTCTTCTTCCTCTTCCGCCACCACCGGCGAAGAAGGATCTAGGTTTTCACCCTCAGCATTGTGTGGATTAGATGGTTCAGCCATCAGGGAATGTAATGAAGAAGACAGAAGATGAGTTCACAAGAAACTCAGGCACCTCACCGGAAAATCAAACGAATGATCGGAGAAGACGAAGGAGTTCTCTCTTTCTTTCACCGAAAAATTTTTGAAATTTTGAGCAAGTGAGGGGAAACCACAAACGGTTTCCCCTTATATACCCATCGCAATTAATGCGAGCCTGTAACCGAATCATCACGTTCAAAAAGGGCGAATTATGCGACGCCACGTGTTCAGCGACGGTTCCGCTGACGGTTACCACGCGCGAGTGGCCGCCCACGCGCCTGACAAAAGAGACTTTTACACTCCTGCTACAGTGAATTTATGACCTTGGGCAGTGCAAACGTCCTTTCGTTTCAGCACATGCCAGAAAATCCTACCAACTTTCACCAACTCACACGTGCGTTCAGCCACGTATGCAACAAAAAAGCGACAGCATTATCCAAATATAAGCGACATGCGGTTTCTCTGGCATACCGCATGTCGTTTTTTACATACCCCTCAAAAAAGGCAAAAATATATATCTCTACATTATTTAAAGGGGTATAACTAATATCCTCATATACCCACGAGCACACGTGGAATATGCGGAGATGACACACACGAGCCCGCACAGGTGTGTCAGATGCTCAGAACCAGCGTTGTTCTTTGGACTGCGAAAACAGCTTCTCAGGATGAAGCCAACCGCACTCCTTCAGACATCTTCAAGCTTCAAATCCCTCATGTCCGGTTCACAACCACAGAGGGTGCGCAAAGAGCTTCTCGTTAGGGAAAAGGATAAGTATGATGCGCGACCGCACATCAGCAACCCTGACTCTTGATCCTTCAAGAGCCTCATCCAATCAAAACACTCTTTTAAAGCGAGTCTTTTGTTAAAAAACAGCAGACACTTATGAGTCACTGCGGTTACACCTCCAGCTCCGTGAGTGGTAGCTACGGAAGAGCCACGACTAAGTCATCACACAGATGAACGAAGCTACTTCATGGAAAACTGCTTCCCATTGAAGTGTGAAGGAAAGTGGCTCCAGAACGAGTGCGGACGACATTCCCAATCACCTAAGGGAATCTCCTTGAACAACAAGCCAAGGAACATTGGTAACAAGTCTGCTTATGACTTTGTTTGCCCACCTATGAGCCGCATAGAATAAACAATGGTGGGCACAACCTTGCCTATGACCATGTTTATTGGCCCATAGTACAGATTCACATTGTTCGACCAAACTTGGCCAACAATGACGCAACGAGGTAACCACAAAGGACGTGCGGTTACTCGAGAGCTAAACTGGAGAACACGAACACCCCACAAAATAGGGATCCGTGTTTCATGTCCAATTGCTGAACATAGAGCTTGAGCAAAGCACTTGCAGCATTGCATCAGCTATCGCATAGGTTACAACTAGAGTTGCAGATGCGGACTTCTCCCGTCACCATCTCAAAGGCTGGTTCGAACCCAGCTAACATCTCCCGTCACCGTCTCAAAGATTGGTTCGAACCCAGCTGACATCTCCAAGTCACGATCTCAAAGGTTGGTTTGACACACCAATAGGTGGCAACCAACCTGATGACACCAGAAAAAGGTAGACCATACTACCGGATCAAAACCCTGGGCTGAGAATTTCGCATCAGACGGAACTTGCTCACCGGTACGGAAGAGACGTCACATGACTCTACCAGATCCCCAGCTTGATTTACGAAAAGCAACAACCATCTACATGGCCTAGAATCTTCTCCAGACTCCAAACTACCTTCTAGACACCATAGTCCAGTGCTCCTCCCACATGCAACTTACACGAGGCAGCAACACTAGACTAGGGGGACTTGAGGGGTATGGTCCTAGATCTCGCGCCAGCTGACCGCGAGTGACCATTACCCTTATCAAAAACCCCCACCAGCAAGAACTTATCTGCGTCCGTGCGGGCACGCACGAACGCACCCTTCGAATCCAATCGGTCAAGGGATAAGAAGAAGCCTTACCTTGTGTATGAAAACGGGTGTACATAGCGATGCGGCTGACACCGCATCCTAAGAACATTTTCGTCACGACAAGGGATCTGGGCAACAACAGTCACCATAGGCGGCGATACGGCCTGGCACCACATCCCGCAAATGTCTTCATCAGAACGAGAACGCGGGAACAACAGAGGTTACCGCAGGCAGTGATGCGGCCTGGCACCGCATCCTGCCCATAAGGCAAGTGGGACTGACACCACAGAGCAAGTGGCACCACTGGCAGTCGCCTGTCAGTGCATACGTATGCAGCAGACTGACACTGCAGTAGGACGTGGCTTCACCTCCACAACCGACAAGCCTGACACACTTGCATAAGGGCGACACGTCGTCAGTCTGTCCCCTCCTTCACTCCTCGGCTATAAATACCAACCCCAAACCAGGTTTGAGGTATCTCTTCACAACTCTCTCACTACTACTACTATCACACTTTGCTTTCCAAGCAAATTACTGATTCTCACACCGGAGAGTGGTAACAAGGAGCACCTCCCACCCCATCCTCCTTGTTACGAATCACGGCTTGTTTCCTTGTGCAGGAGACCAACCAGCGGACGATCCAGCCAACGATCCTCGGGAAGAAGGGATTAACCCTACTTGACGAGACCAGTGAGTTAACCACCTCGGTTAGCCATTGTTTCATTAGGTGCCTAATATGGTTTTAAACCATACTATGCGCCTAAATCGCATAAAAGTCGGTATTTGACGATATTCGGGTTGATTAAGGAAATCTGAGATTTTGTTCAGCCTTTACTGTTTAAAATAACTTAGTTAATATATAAAATCAGTAGAAAAAGGTTTGGTATGTAAAGGATGTATAAAACTCATTTTATTAGCAAAAAGGGCGTTATCGTCAATTACCGAGCCTATGCGAGAACTCTATGTTATGATCATTTTAAAATTTAATAAAAATTTCAAAAAATCCCAAAATATTATATTACATCAGTAGGTAAAAGGTTTGATGTCAAAATTTGAGTTTAAATAGGATTTATATCAAATATGCCGTTTAATTAATAAAAAGGCTTCAATTTACGATATTGAGCATAACTCCTAATTTAGAGCACAAACAGATGTCAAATTTTTAGGACATGTTTATAAATCAGTAATAAAGGTTTTTGTCCTCTCATATTTTCAAAAATCTCGTTTTTACATCAAAAGGGCATAATGGTCAACTTTTAGGCAATTAACGGAAACATGCATTGAACTAGGATTTCTAAGGAACCAAGTTGTATAACCTTAGAGGGTTATAGTAACATATAATACGTTCCTAAAGGAATCCTAAGGCATATCTAAACTAAGTTAAATCGGGTCAGAACTGAAAGTCAAAGCAAAAGTCTATTTTTGCGACTTTCGGTTCCGAACCGAGTCTAAACTCAGAATTGTCGGGTTGAACATGCCTAGACATGTTCAATTAATATTTACCAAGTTATTAAAGTGACAAAACTGATTTTATTGCCTTTACATCATTCGTTATGAATTTTATTTAAAAACCGACTCGCTTGACTTTTATTTTAATTACTTTGACCCGACAATTAACTAAGCAAACGTGGTAATTAGGAGGTGCCCTATTAAGGGTTTAATACCTACCTAATTACGATCACGTAGCCATGTTCGTTGCGAACAATGGCTCGACCGTTTAAAAGTCAAAGTGTTTATCACAAACGCTTGACTTTTCGGCTTTTAAGCCAAATAAAAATAACTAGCCATAAGAGGGCACTTACAAGGGGTCCAAGCAAGGATGATATTGATCTAGAATACTCAGGTATGAAGCATAAAGCTTCAACTTAGAGCAATTTAGATCAAGTGTGAGAAATGAGAGCAAAATTAGTGGGTATTTATAGGATTTCAAGAACCGTTAGGATCATTCCTCGATAATTGAGCTTCGATCTGGAACTTACACATAAGGCACATGGTGTTGGAATACTAGGGGTGTCCAAAACCATCACACGGTATTGTGAAAAGTTACACTTAGGCCCCTGAAATTCAACCCGGGTACAAAAATTAAGTTTCTGCCCAGATGAGGTCGTGGCGTCACGCCACGGCAAAACCCTATAGTGGTGGCGCAGTGCCACCATGTGCCAGCTCCCAGAAAGTTTCAATAATTGACTGGTTTGGTCCCTGCAACACTTTTGAGCCATTTTTGATGCGTTTAAACCCCGTTAACCCCATTTCAAGGCTCTAAAATGATTCCTAAACATAGAGAACATAAAACATGCTTGAAAACATGTCGGATGTCGGTTCGTTTGGTCGTACTGTTGCGTTGTTCGGCTAATTACGACGAAACACGAATGGACGCGAAAAACGATTCAAATTACACGACGAATGGAATTTTTTCATGCCAATAACTAAAATAATATTTTAATGATTACATAATTTTTTGGATGTGCGGATATATTCAGAACGTAAGATATGTGCGAAAATGCAAACTTATACACTTTTTGACGCTTTTAGTCCCTGTTGATCAAATAAGTTTATTTTTGCGCACCAAACACCTCTAAGCCTATTTCTAAGCTATGTAAAGGATATTTAGGGCATGTTTAACTTATGATCATATTTCGTAAGGTTCGATATCATACGAATCGATAGACTTTTGCAATTCGACGCAAATAGTCCCTCAAATGCGTAAACTTGAGTATATAGTCGTTTAATAGCATTGAAGCCTTATCTAATCTATATTAGGCATTCTTGAAAGTATTATTAAACATCACGATGCTTCAGGTTCGTAGAAAGGTCATTCAGAGGTATAATTAAACATATTAACGCTTTTAACCCTTCATTGCGCAAACTTTCAATTAATTACGCAAACGGCTACACTCGATCAACAAGTGGCTCGTTTGTAAATATAAATACCGTAAAAGGTTATTTAGAGACTTATCTTAAGCTTGATAACACTTTCAGTCCTTTCATAATCAAAGTTTTCGACTTTTCGAAAAAATTAGTCCCTTAAATTCAACGTTTGACTTTATTACGGTTTATTACACATGTCAATACATCATTGGACGTGACTTTACAAGGTGTTACATTCTTTTAGAGCAAAACTTCCATTGTGTTTTGAGAATCGGTAATCCCATCTCATACCGTTTACACACTCTATAACGCCAACGTTACCAGGAACTTCTTTGAGTAAATGATTGTTTGCAAAGTTTTGTGGTATTATCTGTTGAGTTCAAGTATTTAAGTATTTGCAAGTGTTATATGTGAATTAATTGTTAACAATAAAACTTTAAAAAATGGTTTTAATGTAATAATCTTACCAAGATTTTGGAATTAAGAGAATCCAAATATTTATAAAAAGACATCTTCCAAGATATGATGCTTCTGGTTAAAAATCAAAGAAAAAATGAGACAATGTATTTTATCAGATATTTCATTATTTATAAAGGAATTTAGAGAATAAATTTTAAAGTTTGGTGATGGTCTGCTTGGTGAAGAAAATGATGGTGAGATTGATATTGAAATACTAGATGATTTACTTATTCATGACCAAGTCAATCATATTTCTTCTCTCATTTCATTTATATATCCAGACATGAATAAGTTTTTGTGGGATTTAATGTATTTCCAACAAAGAGCAATTCTTGTTCCAACTAATGAAGTGGTGGATTCAATAAATAAAGAGTTGTTAGAGAGTCTGCCTGGTGAAGAAAAGGTTTATTTTAGTTCAGATAGTTTATGCCAATCAGAGGAAGAATCAGAGCTTAATATGGCATTGTTTCCTCTTGATGTGTTAAAAAATCTTCGTTTATCTGGTTTACCTAACCATAAATTAGTGCTGAAACTTGGTGCTCCAGTGATGTTACTCAGAAACATTGATCAGGCAAATGGATTGTGCAATGGTACACGTTTACAAGTCACGAGGCTCGGAAAAGTTGTGACTGAAGCAAAAATTATCACAGGGACTAATATAGGCCATCATACTTTGATTTCAAGACTGAAGATGACACCTTCTGATAAAAGAATACCAGTGAAGATTTCTCGAAGACAATTTCCACTTTCACTGTGTTTTGCTATGACAATAAATAAAAGTCAAGAACAATCATTGGAGCGTGTTGGTTTATATCTTCCACGTCCAGTGTTTAGTCATGGCCAGCTCTATGATGCCGTATCTAGAGTAAAAAGTAGGAAGGGGTTGAAAATTTTGATTTGTGATAAAGAGAAACGAGTCTGTACAACACTACTAATGTGGTTTACAAAGAAGTTTTACAAAATCTATGATGATACTAAACATCTGTCAACCTGGCAACGTCTGTTAGGTATAATGTAGGAACTGTTGTTAGAAAATGTTTGTTGGAAAGCAATACAACTTTTTGAAAGCATCTGATACTTGCTCTGCATTAAGCCTATCCTGAGAACACATGTTGTGAAAAATGTTTATATCTGGCGTTGTAGTAACAAGTTTGCAGCTCTCATTTTTAATGAGAGTACTAAATTCTTTGTTAATAACATTATTCTCTTAACATCTGTTTACTAACCTTTGTAATTTCTGTTGACTGATCTTTTTAACATGGGTTGACTAACATCTGATAGTTACTGTCTATCCATATGGTAAGCTCTGTTGGAGATAATGGATGACAGTTTTTAGGAAAGTCTGTTGGAAAGCAACAGAAGTTTTTAACAGTTAAGAGACAATAGTGGTTTGCTATCAACATAATGGAATTGCTGTTGAATAAATCTATTGACCATTAATTTATATCAATTTTGTAAATCTGCACTTATTATTTTTATACTCTCTGTCAATATGTGTTATGCATGGTTTTCTAAGAAACAACCCGTGTTTGCACACGGGTCTTACCGCTAGTCTACTATAATAAAGGAAATCAATTTTTGGACACGTGTCATTCATTGAAAGTATCCTCAAATCTATACTTATCTTATATTAAATAAATAAATAATAACTTAATATTAAATCTTATCATACTTTAATAAAATATTATCCTCAAATCTAAATGTTAATTTAATATATTTTTAAAACAAATACCTCTCTTTCCTACTTATCTTATATGAAATATATAAATAATAAATTAATATTAAATGTTATCCTAATTTATTAGAAATATAACCTTTTTATTATTTGGTATACAAAATTATATTTATTCAACAAGTGTAAAATGCGGGGTTTTGAAAAATATAACTTTTTTTGTTATTAACTATACAAAGTTACTTTATATAACCCGTGTAATACACGAAGTTTTTAAAGATATAACTTTTTATCATTTGCTATGTAAAATTAGATTTATTCAACACGTATAATACACGAGTTTTTTAAGGATATAATGTTTTTATTATTTGGTAGATTTTTCAACCCGACTATGCACGAGTTTTTTAAAGATACTACGTTTTAAATATTTAATATACAAAATTACATTTATTTAGTATGTGTAATACATATGGTTTTTAAAGATACAACTTTTTTTTTTATTATTTGATATATAAAATTACATTTATTTAACCCGTACAATATACGAGGTTTATAAAAATATAACTTTTTAATATTTAATATATAAAATTACATTTATTCAACCCGTGTAATACATGGGGTTCTAACCTAGTTTTCCTATATTTATATTCGTTTAACAAATCACAAATGTATAAAATACGAAACATGTATAAAATACGAAACCTTTTTCTTGAAATATTTTTTCAATAGAAAAATCTCACAACTACAACTGACATCAGCCCAAAATTATTATTTTATTTATTTCAACAATATTTATTACACATACAACGTATCAGAAAAACCACACACAATGACACAAACTTCAAATAATAAATAAGAAATGAAAAATGGTACAAACTATGAGATCCTATCAAAATATTCCTTCCAACTTTCACCATTACATGATGAAAAATTCATTAACAAACTCTTAAAATTCACAAACAGCCCCCACACTATTAACATATGTCGAAACCCTCTTCCCCTGTTACTTACACCGTAAAACACTAAAACCTCACAAATCCAGGCTTCGAAGCAAGCATTTCCATACAAATTTTAACTTTCCAATTCTATTTTCGAATCAATCTTGACTTCAAAGTTCTTAAGATTAACAAATTATATTGAATGTATTATCAGGTAGTAAGCATAACTATCATCATATTGAATGTGTAATCAGGTAGTAAGCATAACTGTCATCATATTGAATGTGTAATCACGTAACAATTTATATCAATTGTATTCATGTACCCTGTAAAAAAATTAAAAATTTAAAAAACTATAGCAATATAAATTAAAGAGAATAAAATACTCATTAAGACGAAATAAGTTTACGAGTCAACAACATTAGGATTTTGCTATAATTCCCTTATTTCAGAAGGTTTCTTACACTTCATACAAATTGAATCTCTTGTAAATAACCAGGAGTAGGATCAAATACAAACCACATTTTGCATATAAACTGTAAGAACCATTTAAAAAGTGTTACATGACATCCAACCAATTATAGAGAAATGGTAAAATAATATTCTAAATAATATCAATTATATTGAATTTCCTATAAATATGCTAACAAACAACTAATTCTTTATTTTGATCTTTCTTTTATTTTCAATGTGCTGATTAATAAAGTGCTGATATCATTCAAATATGTGCTAAAATCAATTATGTTGTTTAATTTTCATGTGCTAATATAATTCAAAAGTGCTACTTTTATATATGTATTGTTTTGCTATGTGCTAATTTAACTTTTTTTTCAGTGCTCGAATCTGTTCTTACGGTTTGTAGAATAAACGAGTTGGTGCGAACCCGCACATTACAGCGGGATGTTGTAAATATGGTTTGTACCAGAACCAACCCCTAAATAACCCGTCCAAGAGTATTTATCGTAGGAGAGGGAAACTTTTCAACACATAATAATAAACCTTTAATAATACGAAATGAAAAATGGTACAAACTATAAGATCCAAACAAAATATTCCTTCCAACGTCCACCATTTATATCATGAAAAACTCATAATACAACACTCTTTAATAGTTTAACTTCACAAATAACCCCCATACTATTGACACACGTCAAATCTCCCCCCTTCCCCTGTAACGTCCACTGTAAAACCTCACAAATTCAGGCTTCCAAGCAAACATTTCCGTACCAATTTTGACTTTCCATTTCCATTTCGTACCAATTTTGACTTCACAGCCTTCAAAACTAGGTCAAAATTGGGCTTCGGAACCAGCTTCACCGGCGATTATCTGACCGGCGGTGATGCTGTAATAACCGGAATACAATTAATAAATGTCGACGGAGCGGTTAATTCCGAGCGGTTATTTGCAATCGCACAACGGCTCTCAGTTTCGCCGTTGTTCGTCTTTTTGTTCGGAACATAACCGAATCTTCGATGAATTACCTAAGGCTACCATTTTATCGGTTTCTCGACCCGACGTTAGTGATATTGGACCGTTGCTTCTGTCTTACACGATTCAGATCGAGTATAAACAGGTAGGTAAATGTTATTGTTTGTTTCGCCTGTGGGGAGATGATACACATTGTAATAATTGCTCCACTGTTAGCTATTAATCGGATTGAAATTTTATATAGCTTTCCAAACTTATGTGTATATATACACATACACACACAAAGTTTTTCAAGATTTTATAGATAATTTTTCAAGCTTATAAGTCGGATTGGACCGGTTTTGACTGCGTTTGACCGATTACCGATTTTAGGTTAGACTAGGTGAAATTTAATCGGTAATCGATTACTGATTAATCCTGATTTTTACAACACTGGTGATACAGTGGTAAAATATCGGATATCGGTCAAGGACTGATATTTGAAATATAGGTTACCTCGGTGAGATATCGGTGGGATATCGGTAATTTTAATATAATGCAGAATTTGATATATATAGCAATTTAACACCAATAATTCAGTGATATATCAGTGATATATCGGTTATATCGGTTAGATATCGGTGATATCGGTCAAATATCGGTGATATATCGGTTATATCGGCCAAATATAGGTCAATATCGCCGATAATATCGGTACCGATATTGACACCGATATTTTACTAAGGGACCGATATTACTGATATATCACCGATATTAACTGCATGTGATTAAGTAGTTAGACCATGTGTAGTGGGGCATTATGGGGCATTATAGGGCAAAAAAACGCCCCCTTCTCCATTACATAGGGCATTATAGGGCATTATAGGGCAAAGAAAAATGGGTTTGGCGTTTTAATGAAAACGCCTAAATGAATTGTGGAAGGTTTGAATGGGTTTGACTAGCCAATGAGAAAATAGTTTTTTTTTTTTTTTTTTTTTGTTTAATGATTGGTAGGGCATTATAGGGCATTATCCCACTACACCACTTTTGTTATAATGCCCAAGTGTGACTAGGATGCCACATGTCATATAATGCCCCATGGCGGGGGCATTATAAATTGCTACCACTACACATGGTCTTAGTGTGTGGTAATGCTTTAATGCTTGATTGGTTGTTGTTGATTTGTTTGGGTGGTGGATCATGTGGGAGAGAGAGATACAGTTGTCAGTTATTGAAAGTTTTTATTTTGTGGATAATGAGTTAATTATATGTGATTAATAATCAGTTAAAGGACATGATGCATATTTGATCATGGAAATACTAGATTGATTACATGTGAAGAATGTGGTGATATGGACATTTGGCATGATTGTTAGGTCTCAGTTTCATGGAATTTATATCATAATTCTTAAGTTCTGTACACAGATAACCTTAAAAGTTATTATTCTTTAAGAAAAAAAATGATGTACGTCCCTAAAAAGGTGAGGGAAATATTAGAATTTGTGGATGTTATGTTTTGGCTTTACTATTACGGACTTAAATCGTCTTGAATTCATTCACGATAACCGTAATAAGAATCTTTCACATTAGGTGATATGTCTCATGAGTTTCTAAATTTGGATAAGATATTGGGCAAGATTTTAGGCGTCTCATGCACATATGTTTATATTGTCGGTCATTAAGTTTTTGGATATCTGTTGGAGAATTTAGAAGCAAGATTTAGTGGTAGTATGAAGCACAAAAAGAAGTAAGGCATGTGTAAGATGAACTCTGTAGGAGCCCATTGACAACATTTTAAATGAATTATGAATATATAGTTTCCGGCATCAACTTCTATTTCTTTATCTTCAACACTGTTCTCTGTGGTGTATATTATTTCCTTTTGTAGCATGAATGGATGTTTAAATAGCTAATCATATTTACTTTAACAGTTCAAGTGGTGCTTGCTAAAGAAGGCGTCACAAGTTATCTACTTACACTTTGCGTTAAAGAAACGTGCGATAGTTGAGGAAATTCATGAGAAGCAAGGACAGGTTCTTATCGTGAACTTCTATACTGAATGTTGTTTTGTTTGTAATTTAAATTCCTTATTTTTAAGCACCCGGGAAATTCTTTTCATAACTTTTTTATCTTTATGGTTTGTTCTTTTCTGAACATCAAAGGTTAAAGATTGGCTCCAACACATAGGAATAGGAGATCAAACATCAGTAGTGCATGATCATGATGAACCTGACGATGGAGCTATTCCTGTGCATAATGATGATAGCGTTAAAAAGAGGTAACTATGTACTTGGAAGCTTTACTCCAAGCGCTTTTTCGGTAAACAAAATTTCTTAAAAGACATAATTTTTTGTTATAGGGGTAAGTGGTAACAGGTCGGTTGGCTCGTTCTAACCATTTGACATGTTCACTTATTATTTTAAAAATTGTTTATGTTATATTTGAGATAAAGCATAAGTATATAACCAGCATTGAGCTTACCATATTGGCCAATACAGATCTGTCCCAACGAGGGCTGCTCTATCAATTATCAGGCCATCAATCGGGAGGTCAACGGTTTCTGAGAAAGCAAAAGTTGCAATGCAGAATTATCTTAATCACTTCCTTGGAAACATAGATATTGTGAATTCTCGTGAGGTACGTATAAACTGTTTCTGTTAGGATCCTTAATATGGTGTTGCAATCTTAAAGCTCTTCAATTGTGGGTCCACTTAGTTTCCTTTTTTGTTCAACATTTGTGATACTACTATAACTTGGGTCAGGTCTGCCAATTTCTGGAGGTCTCTAAGTTATCATTTTCTCCAGAGTACGGTCCAAAGTTGAAAGAGGACTACGTTTTGGTTCAACATTTAAATCATATTCAAAGAGATGATGCAAATGTAGGATGTTTCATGTGTTGTTGCAGGAATAATTGGCAAAAGGTTAGTTTTTGGATGATAAGTTCTCTTTAAACAAACAAACAAACAAACGTTTTATGTTTTTTGTGCAGGTTTGGGCAGTATTAAAGCCTGGATTTTTGGCGTTACTAAAAGATCCTTTTGACACGAAGCTCTTAGATATCATTGTTTTTGATGTGCTACCGCCTTCAGATGGAGATAAAAAGGATCAAGTGCTTTTGGCAGCGGAAGTAAAGGAAAGAAATCCCCTGCGTTATGCATTCAAGGTCTTCCTCAGTTTTCTTATAATTCTATTTCGTGTAAAACCTTCTTATTGTTATTGTTGTTGTTATTATTATTATTATTATTATTATTGTTAATGTTGTTGTTGTTATTATTATTATTATTATTATTATTATTATTATTATTATTATTATTGTTGTTGTTGTTGTTGTTGTTGTTGTTGTTGTTGTTGTTGTTGTTGTTGTTATTATTGTTATCATTTTTTCTTTCATTCCATACTTTAGCTTCCTTCTTTTATTGTTTTATTTGGATATATGAGCAAATTCAGTAACCTTACACCCTTTCTTCTATATTTGCAATTCTGTTAAAGATGATATTCACTTATAGTTAATGTAATTCCATTAAATCATATATGAGATGAGAATACTTGGTATTTATTTATTTTTAAATGGTATATATTATTTGCGGTTATTGTCTTGTTTCTCTTTATTCTCTTATTGATGTTTGAAAACCTTGATTCTTGATAGGTTACGTGTGGGAATCGAAGTACAAAGATAAGAAGTACAAGTAGTGCAAAAGTCAGAGATTGGATATCCGCCATTTACAATGCAAGTCAAAAACCAACTGCAGGTTGGTGCAATCCACATCGTTTTGGTTCGTTTGCTCCTCAAAGGGGTTTGACTGATGACGGTAGTCAAGCTCAATGGTTCGTAGATGGACAAGTGGCATTTGAAGCAATTGCTTTAGCAATAGCAAATGCAAAATCAGAGGTACACCATGTCTTTACTACACGACTCCTTTATAAGAAAATCTGATTATTGATAGAGCCTTTCATGTAGATCTATGTTACGGGATGGTGGCTCTGCCCAGAGCTATATTTAAAGCGTCCATTTCATGCAAATGGTGCTTCTCGTCTTGATGCGCTATTTGAAGCTAAAGCCAAGGAAGGTGTGAAGGTACAACGGTTATTTTACATATACATAACATATATATAGGGGATAGATCAAATGAGAACTAGTTTTAGTGTGAGAACTCGACTTGCAAAGATTTTTTTCAAAATTTATTTTCACCAATTTTTTTTTTTAATTTACCTTTTCAAAAAAAAAAAAAAAAAAACCCCGTAGGGCACTTTTTATGGTGGGGCAGAATGACCAAAACATTGTCACTACAGTGATTTACGCCACCGTAAATGATGCTTACAGGTCGAGAAAAAACTAGCTCGTAAAATTTGTTTTTTCGGTTTTTTTTTTTTATTTTTTTTACATGTGTTAGTTAGATGTTACTCTACCTTTGTGCAAAATATAGTTGAAAAACACACACTGGAGGGAGGAGTTCCTGCGTTTCTCTCAGTTTTAGGGTGTTCTCGCATGAACCTGATCCTACATATATATACACACACATAACCAAATTTAAGTAGGCAACCGCATAACCGCCTCTTTTGATCTCTCCCACTAAATATGGTAACCATTGTGTCAAGTGTTTACGCGGTTCTCTACTTAAAATTGGTTCTGTATTGAACGTGCCGCTTTGTGTGTGTATATATATGTGTGTGTGCGAGCACGTGCATATTTAACAGTAAGTACTATGTGAAAGCAAGCTGTGATTGGAACTGTTTTGAACAACTTTCTTGTAGATATACATTCTTCTCTATAAGGAGGTAGCAATTGCTTTAAAAATAAATAGTTTATACAGTCAGAAAAAGCTTCTTCAGATTCACGAGAATGTGAAAGTGTTGCGCTATCCTGACCACTTTGCTGCCGGCATCTACTTGTGGTATGCATTATACTAATTTTACATTGCTCATCCATATCAATAACACTGATATTACATATACAGTAATAATCTTACATTGATTCATGTATCTTGTTTTGGTCATAATCGGTCAAAATGCAGGTCACACCATGAAAAAATAGTAGTTGTTGATCACCAAATTTGCTTTCTAGGGGGATTGGATTTATGCTTTGGTCGGTATGACACTATTGAACACAATGTCGGTGATCGTCCCCCTTTCATATGGCCTGGAAAAGACTATTATAACCCCAGGTAAATCCTCATTCAGTTATTCGATCTCGAGTACTTCACGAGCGTCTCAACTCGTTTACATCCATACATCCAAAGACTCTCTCAACCTATTTTTTTTAATGCAGCTTATCTGCTTCTAGTTATTTAATATCATATAAGAAAAAAATCATTAGACTTGTCCTTTATATGTTCAGGGAATCTGAACCGAATTCTTGGGTAGACACGATGGCTGATGAATTAGACCGCAGAAAGTATCCTCGAATGCCATGGCATGATGTTCACTGTGCTCTTTGGGGACCTCCTTGTCGAGATGTAGCACGTCACTTTGTCCAACGCTGGAATCATGCTAAGGTGCAACTTATTACAACTTACTACAAAAATGATTTAAAATGGTTGTTTGATAAGTGCTGAGAATGGACAGTACGAATTACTGAAAACTACATGTTTTATATATATATATATATATATTTTGAGTAAAATGCCGTTTACCTGAGGTTTGGCCAGTTTTGCGACTTTCGTCCAAAGGTTTGTTTTTCCGCATCTGGATCCAAAAGGTTTGAATTTTTTCCATTTTCTTCTGGCTCGTTAACTCCATCCGTTTTTCTCCGTTAAGTCAGGGGTATTTCCGTCTCTTTTGTTAACTTAAAGGGCAATTTAGTCTTTTTCAGGGGTGTTTGGTCTTTCTACATAAAGTGAAAAAGACTGAATTGCCCTATAAGTTAACAAAAAGACTGAAATACCCCCCGACTTAACGGAGAAAAATGGACAGAGTTAACGAGCCAGATGGAAATGACAAGATTTCAAACCTTTTGGATCCAGATGTGGAAAGACAAACCTTTGGACGAAAGTCGCAAAACTGGCCAAACCTCAGGGACGAAAATGGCATTTTACTCTTTTTTTAGTCACATAAAGATGAGTTTCTTTCCCTAATACGTTACAATGTTATCCAGAGAAACAAAGCACCAAACGAACAAACGATACCACTACTAATGCCACAGCAACACATGGTTCTTCCGCACTACATGGGAAGAAGCGAGGAGTTAGACATTGGAAGTAAGCCTATCGATGGAAACCCGACAGGCATGACACAGGATTCATTTTCCTATGAGTCATCTTCACAAGATATACAGTTCCTTTTACCTCAAGAAGCTGATGACGTATACTCTGAAAATGTCAATAATAAGTTGAATGAGCTGGATCTGAGAAACCATCTTGATCAGTCACATGATGAACATGTAAACCATGCTATGCAAACAGCAGATTCAGCAGTTGATTTTGATTTGTTGGACCCTAAGTGTGAAAATAGCATGGGGACAACTAGTATTGGATCTGACATGTCGGATGAGGGGTGTGAGAGTCAAGAGGTTTCTACAAGTGATATTTCGCAAATCGGTCCCCGTACTTCTTGCTCTTGCCAGGTTAACCATTATATTGAATTCATGTCTATATAATGAAAAGAGTTACATAGCATACCTTGCATTGAATCATGTTTCTGATGTATGGTTTTCAGGTTATCAGAAGTGTCTGCCAGTGGTCTGGTGGAACGAGTCAAACAGAAGACAGCATTCATAAAGCGTATTGTTCTCTTATTGAAAATGCAGAAAAGTTCATATACATCGAGGTAAGCCTTGGGATATATTATTTGTAATTATAATGACACCAATATGGGTCCTATACGTCTTTATCTTCGGTGGATATCTATATTAGAGAACACGCTATCAAATTTAAAGTTTAAGGGCCTATGTTGTAAGTGTCAACTACAACAAGATATTGACCATAGGACCCATAATGGTCAATCACAGCAATATGTGTACAACACTACAAGTCAACTCCTTTTCTTTTATTTAAATATTCTGAAGAGCACATTATGATCTACATCTCTAAAGCTGAACTTTCTATGTTTGTTGTTGTTTCCTTCCAGAATCAGTTTTTCATTTCTGGCCTCTCAGATGACGATGTCATACAAAATCGTGTATTGGAAGCTTTATACAGACGTATCCTGCGTGCGCATAAAGAGGAAACGTGCTTTAGAGTTATCATCGTCATACCACTCTTACCAGGATTCCAGGTATACCTCTTACCTATAAATAGGTCAATTTGGGCTTCGTTTTATTTTTGACGGGTCAAACAGGTCAAATGGATCGAAATATATCCAAAGTCACTAAGCCTTCTTATTTCTTTTATTTAATAAAAATTTATATTATTATAACCAGAATTTTATTTGTGTAACACACTAATAGTTTGTAAAATAAAAAATAGTGGATACAAAAAATTGTTTGCGGTTGCTCTATCAGACCCGACCCATTTTGAACATTGGCTTAAAGCAGTAACGAATAAACAGGGGCGTCTAGATGATGGTGGGGCTGCAACAGTGAGAGCTATAATGCATTGGCAGTACCGAACCATTTCCAGAGGACACAACTCGATACTACACAATCTCAATGCACTTCTTGGTCCTAAAACAGAGGATTATATATCATTTTATGGCCTCAGGACGTATGGCAGACTTGGTGATGATGGTCCCATTGTTACAAGTCAGGTAATGAAATGTTTTTGTGTTGTTGGGTAATTAATTTATGCAGTGAGAATGAAATGATAATATCTTCTGTTTTATTATTTTTCATGCAGGTGTATGTGCATAGTAAAGTGATGATTGTGGATGACCGTATCACGTTAATTGGATCATCCAACATAAATGACAGGAGTTTGCTTGGGCATAGGGATTCTGAGGTGCAATTTTAGATTTACATTTTACGGTCATAGTGCTTTTTTTAACTATTCAAAATAAACAATGTTATATTGAAGAAAACACTCTTTTTGCTAAGACAAATTTCTGCATCAGATTGGGGTTCTTATTGAAGATAGAGAATTTACCGAATCAATGATGAATGGAGAATCTTGGAGTGCCGGGAAATTCGCTAATAGTCTCCGGCTTTCTCTATGGTCTGAACATCTTGGTCTTCACAGTGAAGAGGTTAGTGCCATTTTACCTACTTAAAAAGGGTAATAAACATCTTTTTTTTTTTTTCCATCAAGCCTCTTCATTCTGTTTCAGATAAGTTGTATTAGAGACCCCGTAGCTGACAGCACATACAAAGATTTGTGGTTAGCAACTGCAAAGGTAAAAAATCATGGAACAAAAACACATAATAATTTCTTTGTTTATTTTTTTTTTTTCATTTGATCTTCAAGTGATAATGTTAATGTTTGGCAGGAAAACTCCCAAATTTATCAGGATGTGTTTTCTTGCATCCCCAATGATTCTATACACTCCAGGTACAAATAAATATATATCTATTCGTGACTTTTTTGGCCAAACTTTAGAGTAAATAAAAAAATAAAACCTAGTAAATCATTCCTGAAAAACAACAATATTATTATTAAAAATAATCTTATTTTTTAATTAAATATAATGCACTAAATTTTGATGAATAGTTTAAAGTTTGTCTGGTCAACCTATGTATAACAAGATTATCCATTTTGACCCGTTTCACAACGTTCTCATTTTACCATCTCCAACTCCACCTGTTATTTATTAACTTCGGTATAATACAGATATGCTTTCCGACAAAGTATGAATTCTTGGAAAGAGAAATTTGGGCATACAACCATTGATTTAGGCGTAGCTCCTGAGAAGCTTGAGGGGAACATTCCACCAATGGAGATGATGAAAAGAGTAAGAGGGTTTCTTGTTTCGTTTCCGTTACAGTTCATGTGCTATGAAGATTTAAGACCAATGTTCAGTGAGACCGAGTTCTATGCATCTCCTCAGGTCTTTTATTAGGTGGCCTCGATTAGGAAGAAATGTACATGAATCATATAGTCTTTACAAAGTCACAGTAATTGTAATTTATATTTTTATTTTTCATTTTTCATTTTGTGTTATCAGTGTAGATCATTGATTTTGGGTTGAAATAAGTGTAAATGTGAAACTCATTTGTTGGCACAGCCTAAGAATAAAAGCAGTCGGTGTACATATATGTTGATCTTGATGTCCGGTATCTTTTATCCTCGTGTTACCCCGTAAGTAATAAGAAGGCACTATTGATATGGGTTGTTTCTAAAAAATTTGCTCTGTGAACATTTAGGTGTGACAATTTCTGGCAAGGCACATATCTAACACGTAATTCATAGGTTCGAGTCTAATTCGAGTCTAGAAGAATAGTGTGATAAAATTCTTGTTGCTGCTTCATCGCTTCCATTATGCTTTTTAATGATGCCAATTATGTTCTTATTTCCATGATGCAGCCACTCAACGTAGCAATCTCCTCTCATGATCCTTTACTTTTTTTAATCTCTTGATCTTGGTCGGTGATAATTGTTGCCATTATTGCAAGTGATTAATTGCTTCAGTCCACATATATCTGATGAGGAAATGTTGGGGTATCAACATGGGATTCACGAATCATCATCATCATACTCAGAAAATCCCATCAATAGCAAAGTTAAGGTAGGATCTGAGAAAGGTAAGATGTAGACAATCTTCCCTCTACCCCGTAGGAATAGAGAGACTGCTTCCAGTGAGACGACCCACGGCTCGATAGTAGTTTTGCATCAAGCCTTGGACATAAGACACATAACACTCAACAACCGGGACAAAGACTTGATTAGTGCATGTACCCTTTTGTCTTTCGGCTAACAACGCCACCACATGATGCTTGGATAACCATCCGCCGCTTTTAACGTTATTTTCACAAAAAATTAGTAAAATAACATTAAAATTAGTGCAATTTTACTTCCCCCCCCCCCCCCCCCCGCGGGCCCACACATATTATACATTATATGTGTACAGTGTAAGCCGGACGTGAACATGGGATTCACGAATAAGAACAAGAATTAGAAACAAAAGAGAAAGTACATCAACATATTAGTAATGGTAACTATCTAAAGTTCTATTATAATCCTTCTATTTAGGATATGTACGATAACAGTCGGTCACGATGTCACCATATAATGATGGTATTTTTAGCAACGGACTGGCGACGGAAGTCGAGTTGACGTAAAATCTGTAGCTAAATATATTTCCTTCATGAAATAATTTTGTAACGAAACCAGTCACTAGAAATTTTGCCCCAAAAATTGTTGCTAATAATTCTGTAGTAATCCGGTCACTAGAATATGTTGCAAAACAGTTGCTGTGACAACCGGTAATTTCTGGGTTTTAATTACGCGAATAACAAATGTTTAGACGATTAGAAATAGTGTTTTAAGACACAAATTAACTTAAACAGAACTTTGGAATGCCTAGGAACGCCTATTCGACTTTACAGTACGCGAACGGTGATTTGCGGAAAAGCTGCTGAATGATAAGCGGTAACGAACCGACACCGGACAAAATACTGACAACGCCGACAAATATGAATTTTACATGTATAACTTATACATATGAATATTATGATAACGCCGACACCGGACTCGAGTTACGTCTCGATATTAAAATATTATGAAAAATTTAGCTACGTAATCGATTCCTGATGTTCGAAGTCGAAACCAGATCGAAAAACGGACTAGACACGACAACTGAAGCATTTTACGCAATTTTAACGCAACCGACGAACGAACGTGTCAAACCTCTACTTCCGACATCATTTTACATGTTTTTGACCCAAAAACAATATTATACGACATTTCATGAAGTTCGGGAGCGAAAACGGGCCTTGGAAATGTGATCGGGCCGCTCAAAACAATAGAAACAAGATAATTGGGCTTTGGGCCAAACCCACTTAAATCCACTATAAATACCCTTTTTCCATTTCCCCCTCATTTTAACTCATACTTTCTCTCTCTAACTCTCACCCTCTCTCCCACTTTCTCTCTCTAGAGAACCGGCCGCCGGAGCCGGTGAACTTTGGGTGAGAATCCGACGACGTCCAGCGGAGGAATTCGGCAGTCGGCAATTGCCGGCGGTGATGGACGGTGGCGGTGGCTTCGACGACATTTTGTTTCAGACCGATACCCTATACCCACTAAACCGAACGTTCTCGACACGATGGTGGTGTCCGTTTTCGAAGATCTCAATCGTTTGGGATCGGGAGCAACTATGGCAGAGTTCCGGCCAAACTCCGCCGAACTCGTTTGGGACTTTTCACTCGGGGTATATTTAGATCAAAGTCTTGGGGACCTCCTGGTGTAGTTTAATCAAAATCAGAGCTCCGACGACATTTCGGTAAGCCCCTAAAACACCCTCTTTCTTTTGAGATTTTCTAGATCCAAGTGTCACCGGTCGGAGACGTCGTGTTTAAGGTGGCGGTGTGTGACGGCTGCAATGATGGTGGCGGTGTGCGAATTTTGGGAATTTTGACACATTGGCCATGACACTGTCGTTGACCACTATCCCATGGTAGAATGGGTATATTTGTTAATACATGTATCAATTAGTCAATTCGGTCACGATAATCGATGGGACTCGTAGGACTGCAATAATAGAAAAACAGATGGGACTTTAATGTGATGGGAATTCACCTCTTTTATTTTTGACGAACTATGAGGTGTTCCCAAAATAGAAAAGTAATAATTGCATTTCATTATTCTCCTCATGCAATATATCAGACCATTCATCAAAAAGAGAGAGGGGGTCAATTAGTCAATTCGGATAACCGATGGCACTCGTAGGTGTTCCCAAAATAGAAAGGTGAAGGTGACGATTGCATTTTATTACTTCCATCATGCAATATATGAGATTTATTGTGATAGATAGGAAATTTAATATTTTCAAGTCTCCGTTGGTTTATTTAATGGTATTCAATGGCTTGTCTTTCTTCAATGACAAAATATATTTAATTGTATTTAATGGTTTATTTAATAGGTCTGTTTTTTAGTAACGTACTTATCAAAAGAAACAATAAAGAAACAAAATACATACCTGGTGTAGTTGAAATTAAAGAACCAGTAACGACTGCAAACAAGCCGTAGCCGGCAGCTCTGGGGCCGACCGGCGAACTCGTTTGGTACTTTTCACTCCGGGTATGTTTAGATCGAAGCCTTGGGAACCTCCTTGTGTAGTTTTATCAAAATCGGAGCTCCGACGACTTTCCGGTAAGCTCCTAGAACACCCTCTTTCTTTTGAGATTTTTCTAGATCCAAGTGTCACCGGTCAGAGACGTCGTGTTTCAAATGGAGGTGCGTGACGGTTGCAATGATGGTGGTGGTGGTGCGTGACGGCCGATGGTAATGGAGAAGCTGGTGATGACATGACGGGGGTGTGGGGTGGTAACGGCTGCAAACAAGTCGCAGCCAGCGGCGCCGGGGCCGGTCGGCAGCGACAGTGGAGGTGGTGGCTGATGTTATGCTTAGCTCGGTTTTGGGTTCGGGTCTCGTCTCAGGTTTGGGTCAACAAGTCAAACTCAGTCAATACAGGGTCAACTCAGTCAACATCAGTCAATACAGGGTCAACTCAGTCAACATAAGTCAACTGGTCAATTGCTGGTCAACGCAGTCAACGCAAAGCCCAGTAACACAATAACGATGCGAGTTTTGGGAATTTTGACACATTGGCCATAACACCGTCGTTGACCCCTATCCCATGGTAGAAGGGTATATTTGTTAATGCATGTATCAATTAGTCATTCGGTCACGATAATCAATGAGACTCGTAGGACTACAATAATAGAAAAACAGATGGGACTTTAATGTGATGGGAATTCACCTCTTTTATTTTGGACGAACTATGAGGTGTTCCCAAAATAGAAAGGTAACAATTGCATTTCATTATTCTCCTCATGCAATATATCGGACCATTCATCAAAAAGAGGGAGGGGTCAAACAGTCAATTCGGTCACGATAACTGATGGGTCTCGTAGGTGTTCCCAAAATAGAATGGTGAAGGTGACGATTGCATTTTATTACTTCCATCATGCAATATATGGGATTTATTGTGATAGATAGGAAATTTGATATTTTCAAGTCTCCGTTGGTTTATTTAATGTTATTCAATGCCTTGTCTTTCTTCAATGACAAAATATATTTAATGGTATTTAATGGTTTATTTAATAGGTCTGTTGTTTAGTAACATTTTTATTAAAAGAAACAATAAAGAAACAAAATACATACCTTTTGTAGTTGAAATTAAAGTACCAGTAACGACTGCAAACAAGCCGTAGCCGGCAGTGTTGGCGCCGACTGGCGAACTTGTTTAGGACTTTCCACTTCGGATATGTTTAGATCGAAGCCTTGGGGACCTCCTGGTGTAGTTTCATCAAAATCGGAGCTCCGACGACTTTTCGGTAAGCCCCTAGAACACCCTCTTTCTTTTGAGATTTTCTAGATCCAAGTGTCACCGGTCGGAGACGTTGTGTTTCAGGTGGAGGTGTGTAACGGCTGCAATGATGGTGGTGGTGGTGCGTGACGGCCGACGGTAACGGAGAAGGCGGTGGTGATGACGTGACGGGGGTGTGGGGTGGTAACGACTACAAACAAGCCGTAGCCGGCGGCGCTGGGGCCAACCGGCGAACTCGTTTGGGACTTTTAACTTCGGGTATGTTTACATTGAAGCCTTGATGACCTCTTGGTGTAGTTTCATCAAAATCGGAGCTCCGGCGACTTTCCGGTAAGCCCCTAGAACACCCTCTTTCTTTTGAGATTTTTCTAGATCCAAGTGTCACCGGTCAGAGACGTCGTGTTTCAAATGGAGGAATGTGACGGCTGCAATGATGTTGGTGGTGGTGCGTGATGGCCGACGGTAACGAAGAAGGTGGTGATGACGTGACGGGGGTGTGGGGTGGTAACGGCTGCAAACAAGTCGCAGCCAGCGGCGCCGGGCCGGTCGGCGGCGGCAGTGGATGTGGTGGCTGATGTTATGCTTGGCTCGGTTTTGGGTTCGGGTCTCGTCTCGGGTTTGGGTCAACAAGTCAAACTCACTCAACATAAGTCAACTGGTCAATTGCAGGTCAACGAAGTCAACTCAGTCAACACGAAGCCCGGTAACACAATAACGATGCGAATTTTGGGAATTTTGACACATTGGCCATAACACCGTCGTTGACCACTGTCCCATGGTAGAATGGGTATATTTGTTAATACATGTATCAATTATTCAATTCGGTCACGATAATCGATGGGACTCGTAGGACTGCAATAATAGAAAAACAGATGGGACTTTAATGTGATGGGAATTCACGTCTTTTATTTTGGACGAATTATGAGGTGGTCCCAAAATAGAAAGGTAATAATTGCATTTCATTATTCTCTTCATGCAATATATCGGACCATTCATAAAAAAGAGGGAGGGGGTCAATTAGTCAATTCGGTCACGATAACCGATGGGACTCGTAGGTGTTCCCAAAATAGAAAGGTGAGGGTGACGATTGCATTTTATTACTTCCATCATGCAATATATGGTGAGGGTGACGATTGCATTTTATTACTTCCATCATGCAATATATGCGATTTATTGTGATAGATAGGAAATTTAATATTTTCAAGTCTCTGTTGGTTTATTTAATGGTATTCAATGCCTTGTCTTTCTTCAATGACAAAATATATTTAATGGTTTATTTAATAGGTCTGTTGTTTAGTAACGTATTTATCAAAAGAAACAATAAAGGAACAAAATACATACCTGATGTAGTTTAAATTAAAGAACCAGTAACGACTGCAAACAAGCCGTATCCGGCGACGCTGGGGCCGACCGGCGAACTCGTTTGGGACTTTTCACTCTGGGTATGTTTAGATCGAAGCCTTGGAAACCTCTTGGTGTAGTTTCATCAAAATCGGAGCTCCGGCGATTTTCCGGTAAGCTCCTAGAACAACCTCTTTCTTTTGAGATTTTTCTAGATCCAAGTGTCACCGGTCAGAGACGTCGTGTTTCAAATGGAGGTGCGTGACGGTTGTAATGATGGTGGTGGTGGTGCGTGACGGCCGACGGTAACGGAGAAGGTGGTGTTGACATGAAGGGGGTGTGGGGGGGGGGGGTAACGGCTGCAAACAAGTCGCAGCCAGCGGTGCCGGGGCCGGTCGGCGGCGACAGTGGAGGTGGTGGCTGATGTTATGCTTGGCTCGGTTTTGGGTTCGGGACTCGTCTCGGGTTTGGCTCAACAAGTCAAACTCAGTCAATACCGGGTCAACTCAGTCATCATAAGTCAACTTGTCAATTGCTGGTCAACTCAGTCAACGCGAAGCCCGGTTACACAATAACGATGCGAATTTTGGGAATTTTGACATATTGGCCATAACACCGTCGTTGACCACTATCCCATGGTAGAAGGCGTATATTTGTTAATACATGTATCAGTTAGTCAATTCGGTCACGATAATCGATGAGACTCGTAGGACTGCAATAATAGAAAAACAGATGGGACTTTAATGTGATGGGAATTCACCTCTTTTATTTTGGACGAACTATGAGGTGTTCCCAAAATAGAAAGGTAAGAATGGCATTTCATTATTCCCCTCATGTAATATATCGGACCATTCATCAAAAAGGGGGAGGGGGTTGATAGTCAATTCGGTCACGATAACCGATGGGACTCGTAGGTGTTCCCAAAATAGAAAGGTGAAGGTGACGATTGCATTTTATTACTTCCTTCATTCAATATATGGGATTTATTGTGATAGATAGGAAATTTAATATTTTCAAGTCTCCGTAGGGTTATTTAATGGTATTCAACGGATTGTCTTTCTTCAATGACAAAATATATTTAATGGTAGTCAATGGTTTATTTAATAGGTCTGTTGTTTAGTAACATATTTATCAAAAGAAACAATAAAGAAACAAAATAAATACCTGTTGTAGTTAAAAGAGAACCAGTAACGACTGCAAACAAGCAGTAGCTGGCGGCGCTGGGGCTGACTGGCGTACTCGTTTGGGACTTTTCACTCCGGGTATGTTTATATCGAAGCCTTGGGGACCTCCTGGTGTAGTTTCATCAAAATCGGAGCTCCGACGACTTTTCGGTAAGCCCCTAGAACACCCTCTTTCTATTGAGATTTTCTAGATCCAAGTGTCACCGGTCGGAGACGTCGTGTTTCAGGTGGAGGTGTGTGACGACTAAAATGATGGTCGTGGTGGTGCGTGACGGCCGACGGTAACGGAGAAGGCGGTGGTGATGACGTGACGTGGGTGTGGGGTGGTAACGACTGCAAACAAGCCGTATCCGGCGGCGCTGGGGCCGACCGGCGAACTCGTTCTGGACTTTTAACTTCGGGTATGTTTAGATTGAAGCCTTGGGGACCTCTTGGTGTAGTTTCATCAAAATCGGAGCTCCGGCGACTTTCCTGTAAGCCCCAAGAACACCCTCTTTCTTTTGATATTTTTCTAGATCCAAGTGTCACCGGTCAGAGACGTCGTGTTTCAAATGGAGGTGCGTGACGGCTGCAATGATGGTGGTGGTGGTGTGTGATGGCCGACGGTAACGAAGGAGGTGGTGATAACGTAACAAGGATGTGGGGTGGTAACGCCTGCAAACAAGTCGCAGCCAGCGGCGCCGGGGCCGGTCGGCGGCGGCAGCGGAGGTGGTGGCTGATGTTATGCTTGGCTCGGTTTTGGGTTCGGGTCTCGTCTTGGGTTTGGGCAACAAGTCAAACTCAGTCAACATAAGCCAACTGGTCAATTGCTGGTCAACGAAGTCAACTCAGTCAACATGAAGCCCGGTAACACAATAACGATGCGAATTTTGGGAATTTTGACACATTGGACATAACACCGTCGTTGACCACTATCCCATGGTAGAATGGGTATATTTGTTAATACATGTATCAATTAGTCAATTCGGTCATGATAATCGATGGGACTCATAGGACTGCAATAATAGAAAAACAGATGGGACTTTAATGTGATGGGAATTCACGTCTTTTATTTTGGACGAATTATGAGGTGGTCCCAAAATAGAAAGGTAACAATTGCATTTCATTATTCTCCTCATGCAATATACCGGACCATTCATCAAAAAGAGGGAGGGGTCAATCAGTTAATTCGGTCACGATAACTGATGGGTCTCGTAGGTGTTCCCAAAATAGAATGGTGAAGGTGACAATTGCATTTTATTACTTCCATCATGCAATATATGGGATTTATTGTGATAGATAGGAAATTTAATATTTTCAAGTCTCCGTTGGTTTATTTAATGTTATTCAATGCCTTGTCTTTCTTCAATGACAAAATATATTTAATGGTATTTAATGGTTTATTTAATAGGTCTGTTGTTTAGTAACATATTTATTAAAAGAAACAATAAGGAAACAAAATACATACCTGGTGTAATTGAAATTAAAGAACCAATAACGATTGCAAACAAGCCGTTCCAGCGCCGCCGGCAAACTCGTTTGGGACTTTTCAGTCCCGGTATGTTTAGATCAAAGCCTTGGGAACCTCCTGGTGTAGTTTCATCAAAATCGGAGCTCCGGCGACTTTCCGATAAGGTCCTAGAACACCCTCTTTCTTTTGAGATTTTTCTAGATCCAAGTGTCACCGGTCAGAGACGTCGTGTTTCAAATGGAGGTGCGTGACGGTTGCAATGATGGTGGTGGTGGTGCGTGACGGCCGACAGTAACAAAGAAGGTGGTGATAACGTGACAGGGTGTGGGGTTGCAATGATGGTGGTGGTGGTGCGTGACAGCGGCGCCAGGGCCGGTCGGGGGCGACAGTGGAGGTGGTGGTTGATGTAATGCTTGGCTCGGTTTTGGGTTCGGGTCTCGTCTCGGGTTTGGGTCAACAAGTCAAACTCTGTCAATACCGGGTCAACTCAGTCAACATAAGTCAACTGGTCAATTGCTGGTCAACGCAGTCAACTCAGTCAACGCGAAGCCTGGTAACACAATAACGATGCGAATTTTGGGAATTTTGACATATTGGCCATAACACCGTCGTTGACCACTATCCCATGGTAGAAGGGGTATATTTGTTAATACATGTATCAATTAGTCAATTCGGTCACGATAATCGATGAGACTCGTAGGACTGCAATAATAGAAAAACAGATGGGACTTTAATGTGATGGGAATTCACCTCTTTTATTTTGGACGAACTATGAGGTGTTCCCAAAATAGAAAGGTCATAATTGCATTTCATTATTCCCCTCATGCAATATATCGGACCATTCATCAAAAAGGGGGAGGGGGTCGATAGTCAATTCGGTCACGATAACCGATGGGACTCGTAGGTGTTCCCAAAATAGAAAGGTGAAGGTGACGATTGCATTTTATTACTTCCATCATATGGGATTTATTTTGATAGATAGGAAATTTAATATTTTCAAGTCTCCGTTGGTTTATTTAATGGTATTCAATGGCTTGTCTTTCTTCAATATCAAAATATATTTAATGGTAGTCAATGGTTTATTTAATAGGTCTGTTGTTTAGTAACGTATTTATCAAAAGAAACAATAAAGAAACAAAATACATACCTATTGTAGTTGAAATTAAAGAACCAGTAACAACTGCAAACAAGCCGTAGTCGGCGGCGCTGGGGCCAACTGGCGAACTCGTTTGGGACTTTTCACTCCGGGTATGTTTAGATCGAAGCCTTGGGGACCTCCTGGTGTAGTTTCATCAAAATCGGAACTCCGGCGACTTTCTGGTAAGCCCTCAGAACACCCTCTTTCTTTTGAGATTTTTCTAGACCCAAGTGTCACCGGTCAGAGACGTCTTGTTTCAAATGGAGGTGCGTGACGGCTGCAATGATGGTGGTGGGGGTGCGTGACGGCCGACGGTAACAAAGAAGGTGGTGATGACATGACGGGGGTGTGGGGTGGTAACAGCTGCAAACAAGTCGCAGCCAGCGGCGCCGGGTTCGGTCGGCGGCGAGAGTGGAGGTGGTGGCTAATGTTATGCTTGGCTCGGTTTTGGGTTCGGGTCTCGTCTCGGGTTTGGGTCAACAAGTCAAACTCAGTCAACACCGGGTCAACTCAGTCAACATAAGTCAACTGGTCAATTGCTGGTCAATGCAGTCAACTCAGTCAACACGAAGCCCGCTAACACAATAACGATGCTAATTTTGGGAATTTTGACATATTGGCCATAACACCGTCGTTGACCACTATCCCCTGCTAGAATGGGTATATTTGTTATTACATGTATTAATTAGTCAATTCGGTCACGATAATCTATGGGACTCGTAGGACTGCAATAATAGAAAAACATATGGGACTTTAATGTGATGGGAATTCACCTCTTTTATTTTGGACGAACTATGAGGTGTTCTCAAAATAGAAAGGTAATAATTGCATTTCATTATTCCCCTCATGCAATATATCGGACCATTTATCAAAAAGGGGGTGGGGGGTCAATTAGCCAATTCGGTCACGATAACCGATGGGACTCGTAGGTGTTCCCAAAATAGAAAGGTGAAGGTGACGATTGCATTTTATTACTTCCATCATGCAATATATGGGATTTATTGTGATAGATAGGAAATTTAATATTTTCAAGTCTCCGTTGGTTCATTTAATGGTATTCAATGGCTTGTCTTTCTTCAATGACAAAATACATTTAATGGTATTTATTGGTTTATTTAGTAGGTCTGTTGTTTACTAATGTATTTATAAAAAAAAACAATAAAAAAAAAACAAAATACATACCTGGTGTAGTTGAAATTAAAGAACCAGTAGCATTTTAACATTGTTGGTCTGTAGTATCAGAACATTCCAGCAAATTTGCATTGTCAGAAAAGATGTTACGAACATTCGTTGATGATGACGATGCATTCTTTGATTTCTTATTATCAATTATTAATTTTCGAAGCTTACGCCTTTCATCCGGTGAAGTAACTGAATAACAGAGAAAGTATAATATGTATGAAACACAAGAATCAGTCCCCTTGCAAACATAAAACGGAAAAAAGTATACTTATAATCAAATTCAAGAGCTGTTACCATTTGAGATATCTGAAAGAGGAGATATATTTGAGATATCTGAAAAAGGAGTTCTTATAAGAGGACCTACAAAAAAACCAAATAGAATTATGATTTCAATCTGAAATCTAATTTGTGTTTTAAAAATTGATGAATTAAGAAGTTAGCATTTCACTTACTGTGTAAATTTCGTTGGGATGAATTAGCGGCCGTAGAAGATGAACGTGAATTCCTTGACATTGTATACGTGAGAGAAGGAGAAGGATTCAAAAGAAGAAAGAGTAAAAGATCAGGAACATTAAAAAAAATAGAACCAAACCAATTATAAAGATGTGCTTTTTGAATTTTGAAATATAATATGTTATACCTAGGGATTTACATATCCTTAATAAATTATAATATTCCATTTTATCATTTTGTAATTAAAAATCATTTCATGAAAAGCAAAATAGAATCATTTCAAATTATTGAATTAATTATTTCAAGGAATATATTACATTGAGAAAACATTAACAACAAATTTTGTAATCTTTGTAGAATATAAATCGGGTTTTCATCGGTTAGGTTTATTGTTAATTTGTATATGATTTATAAAATATTATTATCTTTATTTAATAAATAATTAAGTTAAACGGTTTATTTTTCAGTTATCCAAATAAACCAAACAAAACAAATAAAATAAAACGTGTATCCATAAACCGAACAAAAACCGAATAAAATGTGGTTCGGTTTACGCTTCTTACTTGGTTACGGTTTTTCTGAACACCCTACTTTGAATCACTTAGACAAAATTTGAAGTATATAAATAAGCTATTGAATGAGATGACTTAAATAAATTAATGGGAGAAACAAACACAAATTAAATATTTTTTAAAAACTGTAATATATGACGGATACTTATTAAAAGACTTTCATTTACTCATCCAATCAACGTTTAATTGAAATATATGATATTTTAACAAATAATATATGTCCAAAGATTAACAATGGAGACGAAAATTCCAACCTTAGTGGCCAGGGATAACGGTAAAAACCAATAAAGAACAACCACATCCACTGATAATCCTATATAAATTATGAGATAAGATGATAAAATTACAAATGCTTAAAGATTACAAATGTTTGTAGATAAAAAAGTTGTTATTTGGCTTTATACAATATATATTATATATTATAAATTGTTGCTTCTCTTCATACACATAACTTTTAAACATAAATATTGAATATTGAACATCTCAATATTTATTTAACATAATACATTATAATAAGCAAAGAAAGGTCATACTCATTATAATATTAGAACAAAACAGTATAATAAGCAGATAAGTTTTAGTGAATTCAAAACCCCACAATCAGTCCAAAACATAAGAGCACCAAACAGCCAAAACCAACAAAACAAAAACCATAAGTTCAACGTGGCAAAAGCGTATGAAATCAACACGTAAATGTTTTCGAAAATACAGAGAAAACTATTTCTCAATCTTGGGAATCAACAGCTTCGAAACACCAACATCTTCATCCTGTACCAGTTCATCACTCATGCGGCGCTTTGTCGAGGAACAACCTAATGCATCATCTACTTCGCACACTTCACGAAGATTACGTTTTGTTTCGTCAGAAGAGGGATTCTTATTGCCTACGAGTGCTTTGGATATAGGTGTAACATTGTCACCGCTGCATGACATCTCATCCTGATATAAAAAGACGATAAGTATTAATGTTTCGAAAAATTTAGTACAAATAACCTAATTCTTATATTACCTTAATAAGGTCAAAAGGAGTAGACAAACTATAGGAATCCAGAACACCAAACGATTTAGACTGCTCATGCTTTAAGTACATAATACACAATAACATCAAATACACACAATGGTATAAATCTATTTCAAAACGATATGACTATGAAATGAAAAGAATGACATAATGAAGATTTAAACCTGGTTAAGATTGAATTTGGCGTACAGCACGACAAGGATCTCATCATTGTTAGTGGCCATTGCAATACCATAGTTTTCAACCTGATGCTCAATGTTATAGTCTTTAATATTTATGATGAACGCATACTTCTTTCCAACCAATGTGTCAAAAATCTCAGGATATTGGTTCGGTATCTCTCCAGAATTAACAACCTTTGATTTTATAGAAATTACTATAAATTACTATGAGCACAATGATTCCATAATTGAGAACCTACAATTTTATAAAAATTAATATTAAATTATATTTACTACATTAACAAATAACTGAATGCATGTATTTATTATCGGATCTTCGATTGCAAGTAACTCTTTGGCAGATTTCTTAAAAATCTTGTAAGCTTCGTAATCAAAGAGTGTCAAAGACACAGTACCAGAAGAGTCTTGCACCCTGATAGGTATCTTGAAGCTATCAAAGTTTAAAACAAATGAAAACGTTAGTATTACTAATAACAGAAGTGTGGTTCATATTAGTATTTAGTATAAGGAAATAAAACTGTAATCTCAAACCGCGGAATAGAATAAATGTCGACTCCTTCACATTTATTATTTGTACACACCAAAGCTTTTGTATGATCAACATCACATGAACCATCCACATTCTCTTTCGTTACAAATATTTCCTCCACACTAGACTTATAGTAGTTACAACCATTGTAATACCAAAGCTTATCAGTGCATATGGCTGTGATTGTGCCGAGAACCAAAACCTTCTTTGTCTATTGATATCATACAAAAACAATAATCCTTAGAAAAGACTATAAAAAAATCAGCATGTAAAATACTTATAAGAAAATGCAAAAAATAAACGCACACCTTTAATATGGTTCCAAGGAAACCAATAAGCATGAAATCAGGGTTATTAAGGAACTCATCTTCAACACTTGAGATAACGTAAGAACCAACATGCTAATTTGATGAAGATGAAGCAGAAATTTTCTCTACATACCTAAACAGATTCATGTGATCAAATTAAAACGTAAATGTAAAATCAAAATAATACTGTTTAATGTTTATATTATATGCATATTACTAACTATACCTCTTCCTAAAAGAGGATATCTCTTCAATGTAAGTGTCGATAAAAAGTCTGCTAAGCTCAAACCCGTTTGCAAATCCACGCTTGCCTGAATTGAAAAATAAAACCATATGTAGCTCAATATATATAGCGTCAAAATTAAAACATATAAATAAATATAAATATAAAGTACTAAATAAATAAAAATTAAACTAATTAAGTTTAAATTGTACCTTTGTAAAGATTGACTATAAAATGACAAAGGATAACATGTTTCACTCGTTTCTTATCATTCATGTAAGAAAACATGTCAATAGCAAAAGCATCCCACAAAGTAACCGGACACTTTTGACCTCTAAAATATTAACATAAAACATAATAACATCAAGCAACTTTGTAATGCTAAACGTCAAAATGCAACAACTTAATAAAAACAACTCACTCAAGGTCTTCAACTCTAAGATTAAGTCTCTTGCCCTTGCTCCCATCCTTCTTTGTTGTATCCTGTAGATTAAAACATACTTCCACATAACCAGTCCAATCTATAAACAAAAATACATTGTTAAAAGAAAACAACATTAAGAAGCGATAACATGAAAAAAAAACAATAAGACAAAACAATACATATATATCATGTAGTGATTTACATACCAATAACTATATTAACTTAAATTTTATTTTGAATAACATCCTTGAGGTTAAAGAAATTAAAACTGTATTTCGGCCCAGACCAGTCAAGGCATTTCTCAACAGAAGTTTAGGAATACAGAGATATTTTGTCATTTCTATTGGTATACTTAGTAGAGGACTTATTAGCAACAAGAGACGGTTTGGTGATAAGAGGACATTGATCCAGCTGAAGGAAGTCTTTGAATGTTTCTAGCATCTTTGCAGACAGCTCGCTTGTATCATAGTTCCCTAACAATATGAAACATCCGATTAAATAAAAAACCTCTTATATAACATTTATGAATTCAAATGTCCAAAAAAATTATAAGACAAATATACACGGTACCATCCATCAATGAAGATCATATCAAGGCGATATGTTTCATTTTTGTTTTGATTCATCATCTTCCTCGACATGCTAACAATCTTCACTCTGATTGAATAGTTATTTGAGAATATATTAAGATCATTAAGCATGCTAACCATTGCAACCTCCATTTGAAGACCATACATAAAAAAAGAATAAGTCATAAAAAAATATCAAGGTTGGAATTCAAGCTTACCGATTCTCCATTCACAATTTAGATTGAATGCAGTGCAAATATGATTTGAAAGGTAAGTAGTGCATATCTTTATATGCTGCTATATTAAAGTAATTTAATATTAGAAATGACATGATAATAAAGGATGGTATAATATTTTATTCACTAATACTTATTCACTAGTATTTTATTCACAAGATATGCAAAGTAGGAAAAAAAAAGAGAGAGAACGTCAATTTTAAATTACCATTTTGCATATTTTGAATTTTAAAAGTTATTGATATTATCATTAATTACTGACTCAATTTGCAAGCAATTGTCATCATGAGTTTTCTAATTTTTATTTTAACTTTAATTAAGAGATAATAACCATCAATGTGAAATTCACATTTTGCATATTTTCAATGTCCAAAGCTCAAGAAATTAGCATTAATTACTGATTTGATTTGCAACAAATTGTCATCATGAGTTTTTTTTTATTTTTTATTTTAACTTTAATTTTTATCATGAAAACAATATTGGAGGAACTCTTATCTCATTGGAATGTAACCATATAATGCCTCAAAGGGTGCCATTTGAATACTAATGTGATCACTAATTAACCACATCAACAAAAAGGAAACTGTCATTTTTGAATTTCAAGTTCAAATTAGTAGTCGGACCTGTGTAAAACACGGGTAGTTTTAGTAACGTTTTATTATATTAGTTAGTAAGTAATTATCGGTTCATTTAGATTGTCAGGGATTTGATATATATTGACATTCATATTCATTGTCCAGACTATAAAACACTGATGTGATAAATACTGTTACATATAAACACTAATGCAATATCTACTGTTGATGCTGAACCACTAATGTTGTTGGGCAGTGGTTCACATTTGGTTGACCAGGCCTTTAGTTCATCAGTGCTTGTCTTCAACATGGCTTTGGTCTTCATCAATGCTTTGGTCTTCAACAGTGGATGATCTTCATCAGTTTTTGTGTACAACAGTCTTTATATCCAACAGTTGTTAGGCAGATCAGTGCTTTGCCTTATTTACTTGTTATAACCACTGTCATTGGAGTAAACTTAGATGGACAGTTCTTATTGTGGATCAATTGTTGGGATATAGTTTTGGCTTTCCATATCATCTGTTCTTCAGGGTCTGATCACCTGGTCCAACACGTTATAAAGCAGATCGCTTTCAAATCGGAAGAATTGTAAAAGGGGGAACCTGATTAGATGAACAATCGATTTGAGAAGAGGAAAGATGTGAGCCTGAATGTTTATGATGAAGAACTAGGGTTTTTAGAAAAAGACGGAACATTGGGCGGGAAAAGGGAAAAAAACGATACCCTAATTTAATGACACGTGGCTCAAATAACTTTCATTTATGATATATAATAGATAATAGAATAGATTCAAATTCATTGTCCAGACTATAAAACACTGATGTGATAAATACTGTTACATATAAACACTGTTAACATAAACACTAATGCAATATCTGCTGTTGATGCTGAACCATTGTTGTTGTTGGGCAGTGGTTCACCTTTGGTTGATCAGGCCTTTGGTTCATCAGTGCTTGTCTTCAACAGGGCTTTGGTCTTCAACATTGGATGATCTTCATATGTCTTTGTGTACAACAGTCTTTATATCCAACAGTTGTTAGGCAGATCAGTGCTTTGCCTTATGAAATTGTCATAACCACTATCATTGGAGTAAACTTAGATGGGCAGTGCTTATTGTGGATCAATTGCTGGGATCCAGTTTTGGCTTTCCATATCATCTGTTCTTCAGGGTCTGATCACCTGGTCCAACACGTTAGAAATCAGTTGATTTCGCACTCACCAAGTGTTGGATCTGGATGAAAACTCTCTAAACCTTTTAAACTTGATTTTTACACCCTAAATGGACCTAGAACGACATGTATCTCGTTCATTGAACAATGGAACGAGGTAACGTCGAAACCATCTCGAATTGGACTCAGAAACACATCCGATTCAGGCGAAAACACAGCATTAAATGCCAAAAACAGCCACGTTTGTGAATTGGACTGTTCTATGCGAAGCCAGCTTCGTACGAAGGCACTGCCTTCGTACGAAGGGACATGGCCTCGTATGAAGGCACTGCCATCGTACGAAGGCACTGGTTTTACACAACACAGCCCAATTTCCATTCGTGACACAATTAAAGGCCTCTCCGACTCTAAGCTCAATCAGTTGCTTAGAGTGGGAGGGATGAACACTCGATTTTCCGAAGACGACGCAAAGACACTCAATTTTGGACAACGGAAGCAGCACGTGTACGAAGACCCACCTTCGTACGAAGGGCCCCTTCGTACAAAGGCACCATCTTCATACGAAGCTTCTTTTTCCCCACCAACACTTCGATTTCTGACCGTTTCAGCACTTTGGAGGACTTATGCTTCTATTCCCGTACGCAAGCTGACCCGTCGCTCCCTTCAATCCATTGAGGATCGTGTTCTCGACTAGTGCACGTTCTGTGAGTATACATGAACCCATTTTCGTTTAACGCACTTTTGGGTGTCACATACATTCTATATCAAAACACAACACACAACGCAAACACTTTATAAACGCTAACCGCTCCCACATGCTATACGTGATTTGTTGAATGCTTGTTACTATGCTTATACAGTGTTACACTAGACCGCCTCTAGCAACTAGTACTATAGTTTGGACTCAGCACCTGTGTGACAGGGGTTGCTAGGGATCACATTACTTTACTTCACGTGTTCGCTTCGGCGAACCTGTGTCGAGCATACTCTACATCGCAGTCTCGTGGTTAGGTGTTATCATTGTTGGTAGTTACATGCTTCGCCCGTTACGTGTTACATGCTGGTTATGCGTAAGCGCTTTTACTACTATTATCTATGCAAACTTGTGTACTCACCTTTACTTTATGTATTGACTTTTATTTTAACGTATGTGACAGGTTGATGGAATGTTCTGCTAAAATCAAGATACGAAGTCTAGAAACTTATCTAAAAATCTAGGTTATCGGACTTGTTTTTGTTTTTGAGAACTCGCTGTCTGTAATAACTATGTGTTGAATATTTGTTCGTTGGTATGGGACAATGAATCTTTAAAAATATTGGTAATGGATAGTTGTTATGGATTCTCTTGAGCAATCTGGTTCGCCTAGTGCCCACGATCCGAACTCGGTGGAGTTGTTTTTGTGTTGAAGATTTGGCGACACTACCTTTATGGTACCAAGTGTACGGTCTTCACCGACCATAATAGCCTACATCACATCTTGAACCAGAAAGAACTAAACATGCGCCAACGCAGATGGGTCGAACTTCTCAACGACTACGATTGTGAGATACACTACCATCCAGGCAAAGCAAATGTCGTGGCCGATGCCCACAGTCGACGAAGCTATGTGTATAGCATTCGCGATGTCAAACCCAACACAACCTCGAAACCCTCATTCGCGACGCTCAGCACGCTTGTTTTCTTGAGAACACTCTGAAGGAAGAAAAAGTATGTGGAACCGAAAACCAGACGGTGAATAAACAGAATGGTATCTTTCACTATCTTGATCTCGCTTTGATCCCCAGTCGCAATAACCTTCGGGAGATATTGATGATTGAAGCCCACAAATCTCGATATTCCATTCACCCCGATGCCGACAACATGTACCAAGACTTTCGCTCCAGGTATTGGTGGCCGGGAGTGAAAAAGGATATCGCCCTCTACGTTTCAAAATGCCTAACTTGCTTGAAAGTCAAGGCTGAACATCAATAACCCTCTGGCTTACTCGAACAACCCGAAATCTCGATGTGGAAATGGGAGAGTATAGCTATGGATTTCATTACGAAACTCCCTCGCACTCCTTCAGGCCACGATAGCATATGGGTTAGATCATCTTATGAAATCCGCCTATTTCTTACCGATAGGAGAAGACTTCAAGGTAGAACGATTTGCATGAATCTATACCGACGAAATCATTTGTCGACACGGGATGCCTTATGACATCATCTCTGACCGCGATGGTCATTTTACCTCACGTCTCTGGGAGACTTTTCAGTCTGCTCTCGACACTATTCTTAATCTCAGTACCGCATTTCATCCCCAGACCGACGGTCAGACTGAGCGCACGATCCGCACCCTTGAAGACATGCTTCGTTCGTGCGTCATAGATTTAGGTGGTAATTGAGATTCTCATTTACCTTTAGTAGAATTCTCGTACAATAACAGTTATCACACTAGTATTAAAATGGCACCCTTTGAGGCATTATATGGTAGAAAATGTCGATCGCCTATCGTAAGGCACGAGATCGGAGACGCACAGATCACCAGTCCTGAGTTGATACAAGAAACGACAGACAAGATCCACCAAATAAGGGACAATCTCTTGAAGGCTCGAAGTCGTCAAAAGAGCTACGCTGATAAACGTCGCAAGCCTCTTGAGTTTGAAGTTGGTGATCACGTACTCCTAAAGGTTTCACCTTGGAAGGGGGTGATCCGATTCGACAAGAAAGGAAAGCTAGCGCCATGATACGTGGGTCCCTTTAAAATTCTGGAAAAAATTGGCAAAGTGGCCTCTCGACTTGAATTACCGGTGGAGCTCAGCAACGTACATCCGACTTTCCACCTCTCAAATCTCAAAAAGTGCTTAGCTGAAGAAAACGACGCTCACGCATTCCCATAGTGAAGGTTCGCTGGGAAGGTAAACGCGGTGCCGAGTTCACTTGGGAACTCGAAAGTGATATGACAGCTAAATATCCGCGGCTCTTTGTTACGCCTGCTCCTTAATTTCGGGATGAAATTTCCTCAAGTAGGGGAGGCTGTAACAACCTGACTTTTCGGATCGTTACCCGTTGTTTTGTTTCGATATTGTAACCATCTTGAATCCCGGAATTCGATATAAACAATGGGATTATATTAAACTAAATACTTTTTCATCACACCGCATCGCTATACGCTTAAACGCTTTATATTTCGCAAAACTTACGCAACACGATTTACAGAGAATTATGCTATTTAAATTGCCGAGTGTGTTTGTTGGTTATCATACGCCTCCACCTTCGCTTATCACGACTATTATGCTTTACAATCGCAAACGCTGTTATCAGTAGTAGTAATGTTATGTGTGTTCTTATGTGCCTTACTTGTGTGTGCTTATTATGTGTATTGTTACTCGCAAAAGCTATCGCAACGCAAACTCAACGCTACTCGCACAACTCGATTTATCACTCTGAAACGCAACACAAACCGAAACTCGGTATTATACTAAGATACTTAATGTACCAATACTAACTAACACAACAAAACACATTAAACGAGCATATTACATGCAAAACGAGGAAAAGGTTGCACGAAACAACATCTTGGTTCGAAGCGAGGCAGCTTCGTACGAAGGCACTGCCTTCGTACGAAGGCACTGCCTTTGTACGAAGGCAGCCTGTTTGAACCAAGCTCTTCTGTGCGAACTTAATTTCCCTATAAATACCCAAGCCCTCCTCATTCATTCCTCACTTGCTGATTCTAAGCCGAAACTCTGCCAAATTGTTGTTCAAGTAAGATTTAACAGTTTTCTTCAATTATACAACGTTTTCCACTTCGACATTCACAAGAATCACTATGTTTTCATCTAAAATCTTCTGACAACCAACTTTTCACTTAGCTATTTCTTTTCTTCATAAATTCCCGCTTTACGCAAGAACCGTTCATCTTTTTCATTCAAACTTCTTCTTCCACCTCTGATCTTCACTTAACCGGGTGTATTGGGACTAGCTTCGGCTTCCCAAGTTAGAAATCAGTTGATTTTGCACTCACCAAGTGTTGGATCTGGGTGAAAACTCTCTAAAACCTTATAAACTTTATTTTTGCACCCTAAACGGACCTAGAACAGCATGTATCTCGTTCACTGAACAGTGGAATGAGGTAACGTCGAAACCGTCTCGAATTGGACTCGGAAAAACATATGATTCAGGCGAAAACACAGCACCGAATGCCAAAAACAGCCATGTTTGTGAACTGGACTGTTCTGTGCGGAGCCAGCTTCATACGAAGGCACTGCCTTCGTGCGAAGGCACTGCCTTCGTACGAAGGCACTGGTTTTACACAACACAACACAACACAACACAACCCAATTTCCATTCGTGACACAATCAAAGGACTCTTCGACTTTAAGCTTAATCAATAAATTAGAGTGGGAGGGATGAACACTCGATTTTCCAAATACGACGCAAGGACACTTGATTTTGGACAACGAAAGTAACACGTGTACGAAGACCCACCTTCGTACGAAGGTCCCCTTAGTACAAAGGCACCAGCTTCGTATGAAGCTTCTGTTTCCCCACCAACACTTCGATTTCCGACCGTTTCAGCACTTTGGAGGACTTATGCTTCTGTTCCCGTACGCAGGCTGACCCGACGCTCCCTTCAATCCATTGAGGATCATGTTTCTTGATTAGTACACGTTATATGAGTATACTTGAATCCATTTTCGTTTAATGCACTTTTGGGTGTCACAAACGTTTTATATATGGGTGAGCAGAAAATCAAAATAACTGAACCGTAACCAAAATAACCGACAAAACCGAACCGAAACAAAAACCAACGGTTTGGTTTTCGGATTTTTAATAACCGAAAATTTCGGTTCGGTTTACTTATAACCATTTTCAATAACTAAAAAAACAGAACCGAACCGAAACGAAAAAAAACATATTCTTTTATGTTTAAGTTAAGTGTTTAACCCATTCTATTAGAAATTATTAATTTTATTCTTGAATATTAAGTACTTATAATAAAAACATTAAGATATTTATTTACAATTGAGATGATTTATTTATTGCCTATAACAAATAATAAAATTTAACATAAAAATTAAATAACCTTCAAAGTATTATAAAAGAAAATGTCCTAATAAAAATTTGAAGAAACATAAAAATGAATTAGAAGGTTAGGTTTATGTAAACATTTTTAGTTAAAAAGATTAAGTATAATAACTTAAATGTAACCATATAAGAAAGATTCTTAAATTTTGAATTAAACTTTTTTATTTTTGAATCTTACTTACTTTTGTTTCAAAAACCGAAATAACCGAAAAACCGAACCGATCCGGTGTAAAAACCGAAAAACTCGAAACCGAAAAAACCGAAACCGATCGGTTTTGAAAAATCGAAAACCGACACTTCGGTTTCGGTTTTGATTTTGCCCAAAAACCAAACCGAACCGAACCGTGCACACCCCTAGTTCTATATCAAAACACAACACACAACGCAAACACTTTATAAACGCTAACCGCTCCCGCATGCTATACGTGATTTGTTGAATGCTTGTTACTATGCTTATACAGTGTTACACCAGACCGCCTCTAGCAACGATAGTACTATAGTTTGGACTCAGCACCTGTGTGATAGGGGTTGCTAGGGATCACATTACTTTACTTCACGTGTTCGCTTCGCCGAACCTGTGTTGTGCATATTCTACATCGCAGTCTCGTGGTTAGGTGTTATCATTGTTGGTAGTTACATGCTTTGCCCGTTACGTGTTACATGCTTCGCCCATTACGTGTTACATGCTGGTTATGCATAAACGCTTTTACTACTATTATATATGCAAACTTGTGTACTCACCTTTAATAAGTGTGTTGACTTTTATTTTAACGTATGTGACAGGTTGATGAAATGTTCTGCTGAAATCAAGATAGGAAGTCTAGAAACTCATCTAATAAAATCTAGGTTGTCGGACTTGTTTTTGTTTTTGAGAACTCGCTGTCTATAATAACTATGTGTAGAATATTTGTTTGTTGGTATGGGAAAATGAATCTTTAAAAATATTGGTAATGGATAGTTGTTATGGATTCTCTTGAGCAATCTGGTTCGCCTAGTGTCGCGCCATGATGATTCCGCCATCGGTTGGGGTGTGACACATATATATTATATTTCGAATACGCAACGTTTTACATATATATTTATATATATGTATACGTGTATATATATAGGATAAGGATCCGTTAGGAACCACCCTTTATTGCAAGAACCGTGAGAACCAGTGTGAACACATGGCATTTTTGTAATTATAATATGTTTATGATAAAACACGCGCATTCCTTTTTTTGTTACTGTTCTCTGTTTTAGGGTTTCAAGAGTTTCATCAGTTCACAGTTTTCACAAGTGGTAGAGACGCATTCATGGTGGTTTCACAGCGGCGAAAAGGCGTTCACGGTGGTTTTCACGGCAGAGAGGTAGTCACCGTTCACATATTTCACGGCGGTGGTAGTCAGCACAGTGTTTACGGTAGTATATGGCATCTTCTGATTCATCACGTGTCTATCCTCATACATCTGCTGATCCTCCTCATACATTGTTCCTCCTGTAAGCCTAATCGTGCCATTCCTCCTACCATTGTTCCTCCTGTAACCCTAATCGTGCCACACTCCTTTATGATTCTGATCGTGTTGCCCTAATTACGAATGGAATACTCGATTACGAATCGATGAATAATATATGATCTATAATTATGTTCTTATCGCAACAATATTGATTATAATACGAATTTTGTAGCACTAACCTCAATTATACGACGAATTTTGAAATGTGTGATGGTAAAATCCATATGACGAATGGTTTATGGTGTATTGTTATCGCTATGACGAAGACGAACTACTGATGTAATTGAGACGAAGACGAACTATAGAGAATTGGTGATGCTTGAGAACTGAGAACTGCTGATGCAATTCGATTGTCTGACATGATTTTTGTATAAATACAACATCCTGCACACGTGCAACACTTTACCATTACCCTATAACCATCACCAATAATCTACATCTTGCACATGTGCAGCACGTTACCATTACCCTATAATCATCACCACTAATCCGTTTATCATTTATACAACATTCTTACACATAACATTTACCTTATTAAATATCACTTTTTTACCATTTCTTTATTCACTTTTTAACATTCTTTTTATATTCAGGAGCATTCATACACAATGAAGCTGCTACCATTGCTGCTGGAATTCCGGACCCCCCTAACGATGAAACCGATTCTTATTCCGATGATATAATGAGATAATGATATTGTTGAAGATATGTATGGCGATTCTGGAGACCCTACATACATAAATGTACATGAACAACCCCTTAGACGTTTACCCATACGTCATAATGCACCCAACCATCAAAAATTGATCAAAATATTGATCATTTTGTTTTATTATTCGTTTTACATTTAATCTAAACTGTTTACATTCAAGTTTCTCATCTACGTTGGAGTATTGTTTACATTTAATTTGTAACTTCTGCGTTTAATTTGATTATGTTGAATTAGTGTTCACATTTAATTTAGTCTGTTTACATTCAATTTGACCTACACATTTACATTGAACTACTCGATTAAACATCATTTAAACTATGTATTTTGATATTATGATTACAAATTCCGATGTTTATGATTGCACTTGCACTGCTTATGATTGGCACTGTTTATGATTGCACTTGCACAGATGATACTTTTTTTTATCACTCACATTGTTATTGTTTCGACCAGTGTTGTAAAAGTCGCATTCCAAGGCCGAGTACTCGGCGACTACTTGGTACTCGGAACCTTACCTTGAAGAGCTACTACAAGTCGGCCTTTATAAGTCGGAGGCGGTCAAACTCGGCCTCCTCGGCGACTACTCGGAATACTCAGCCAACTACTCAAAATACTCGGTCAAATACTTGGTGGGAACCTTGGAATACTCAACGACTACTCGGATTACTCAGTCAACTACTCGGCGACTATTCGGGATAATGATAGTTATGACATGAATTACACATATTTTGACACATATAAAACATCCAATAATTAATTTCTTTATATTTAACATGTCCGAGTACTCTCCGAGTACTCCCAACTCCCCACTCGGTCGACTAGGGAGCGCCTAGCAACTTCTGCAACACTGGTTTCGACCAATGCACATGTGCATACATGAATATTTTAACTACATTTGATCTGTTTTCCTTTACATATACATCAACATATGTAATGTGGTACCCCATACGTAATAGGGTACCACATACACTCTACATGGTTATTGTTTCGAACAATGCACTTGTGCATACATTTTTACCGTTTCACTACACATTGTTATTGTTTCTACCAACGCACATGTGTATACATGAATATTCTAACTACATATAATCCGTTTTCCTTTACATATACATCAACATATGTTTTCCTTTACATATACATCAACATATGTAATGTGGTACCCCATACATAATAGGGTACCACATACGTTAATATGATATGAACAAATATACAATACTTTAAAACATACACATATTCATTACTACCATGTTTATTGTTTTTTATTACTACACATATGCATTACCAACATTAACACACAACTTTTGTATAACAACAAGAAAATATAACACCCTTATCATAAGGAATCACATAATCCGAACAACACTCGTTATTACACATATGCATCATGACATATACTATACTAAACAAAATATGACATCCTAAATTAATAAATATAACCATTCGTAATACATTATATCAAACTTTGAACATGTGCAATACCAACATTACCTCTACCAAACCACATAATACATCATATATTAACAAACATGATCATCCGTATTGCATGTCCACAAATTACCTACACATAACAATCGCTTTAGTTCACAACCTCACACCTTCTGCTCTTCTTTCCATTTTCGAAGCATCTTCCAACACTCCTCCTATTTCAACGCCTCTTCGTCTATCATTTTCCGATAATTTTTCATCTGTCAACCTATTAATCAAATATGCCTTTGTTGTGAATCCATGAGGCAGTTTCCTATGTATTTTTCCTGCGTACATTACATATATTACATCAGTTATTTCATGTATGCACATGTGCAGTAAACATATTACATACAATATGTACAATGTTTATGTTTTAAAGTAAAGATTTACGTGTGCATATGCCGTAATACATTCATATCTGACAAAATATGCATATGTGCATAACTATGCACATGTGCATTAACATGACTGACCTTATCAATAGGTTTGTTTCAATAAAAAAATTAACCCTTACCAAATCAAATTTCGTATTACCACCAATCATATTTAACATCAACTAGTAACAAAACTATTATGACAAACTATGCACATGTGCCTAACTTTTTTTTTTAAATGCAAATGTTATTCACAGAAGCTAACCTCCAAAGTAGAGGGGGCCGAACCAACCACTACAGCAAAATGAAAAACAACAACTCAACATAAGAACCTAAAGACTAAAAACTAGCAGCTACCTTATATTGAAACTACACCATTTTCCAAACTCACAGACCTATTTTTGGACCGATTCTTATACCATAGAAAACCGACGGACTTAATATTACGGATAATCTCTCCGGGGTTAACTTGAGTCTCCAAGAACCTTTTATTGTTCCCGGCTAACCATATACACCAACTTGTCACTAACATAATGCCATATAAAGCTTCTTTCACTTCTTTATCCAGATTGCAAAACTCAGAGGCAATTACGATATCTTTAGCTGAAAACAGAATAAAAGGACTCACCTTGAACCATTGACTGGTGTGATACCAGACAGTCGACGCTACCCTGCACGAACAAAGAAGGTGTTTAACTGTTTCATCGCCATCTTCACACAGACAACATTTCACGTCTCCGCCCCCATAGTTCCGATCCCGGAGTGCAATCAGCGTGGGAATACGATCTAAAACCGCCATCCAAACAAAAATATTGCATATTTTGGGACCCGTTTTGACCATTTCACAACATGCATGCTGCTAAAATCAGAGCCGCAATACATGAAGTTCTTGACAGCATTGACTGAAAAATCAGAGTCATTACCTCCCAACCATTCCCAACCATCTTTGCCATCGGACAAAGTGACATTATCGAGGAGCCCGACCAACTCGTGCCATTCCAGTAATTCTTCGGTAGACTTGGGCTTCTCGACAAATTCCAAACCCCCATAAAGTTTATATTATCCTATAAAGTTTTTATTATCCTGATTGTACCGGTCCGCCACCAATCATCGTTTCTCTTGTTCCATTCTAAATATATTTTGGGAAACGGGTTTTGTGCATAATTATGCACATGTGCATTAACATGACTGGCCTTGTTAGCATATTATGGCAAACTATGCACATGTAAATCAACATGAATGACCTTATTAACCTATTCTATCAAATTATGCACATGTGCATAACTGTATATCACACAATGCTACCTTATTATCATATTCAACCATGAGTTACAGGTTCATATAACTGCATAACATAACGGATTACATATTAATATAATTGCATAACTGTATGTCATAACAAAAAACAACACCAAAGTAACAACACATACAAATTATATATCATTTATGAATAAATAATTGAGATTAGTATTCAAACTAATGTGCATATTAACCAACTATGACAATTTATGCACACGTGCATAACTATATAAAAAACAAAATCACCTTAATATACTGATTTATTAAGTGAATCCTATTCAAATTTATGCACATGCTAAAATACTATTACGTTTTAAGCAAATGTGCATAACTATGTATCACACACCACATTGTCTTATTCAGTGTAATCGTAATTTATCAAACTTTGCACATGTGCATAACTGTATGGAACATAAAATTAGTTTATTATCCTGTTCCGTATAAACCTATTCTGTATAAGCCTATTATTTCGTTTTAGTGCACATGTGCATTAACTGTATAGTAGGGATGAGCTTGGTACTGTCCGCTATCGAAAGAACCGGTACCGAAAATCCCTAAAAGTGGGTACCGGTACCAAATATACTGGGTTGAGTACGGTTCGGTACCGGTACCGGTTCGGTATCGGTATTTGAGGGTAAAAACCAGTAAATACAGGTACCGAACCGGTACCGAAAATGCTAAAAGTCGGTACCAAAAAAGTACCCGGTTCGGTAAATTCGGTACCGGTTCGATACCGGTACCGGGAACGATTTGCTCATCCCTACTGTATAGATCATAAAATTATCTTATTATCTTGTTTCGTATAAGCCTATTCCTCCTATTCTGTATAAGCCTATTCTGTCATGTTAATGCACATGTGAATTAACACAACATAACTTGTCGACAATCATAATTTAGTAGTAAAAACCTGATGTGCGTTAGGTGTAATATATTTTAGGTGTATATTTTAAGCCCTTTTTACACTTTTTAGCCAAGTTTTAAATTTATAAACACGATATTCACTAACACTAAACACACATATGGGCAAGTGCACCCATCGTGGACGTAGTATAGTGTTGGCAAGATACCGAGGTCGTCCAAGGACACAAGAGCTTTTAGTACCGGTTTATCCTCAACGTCTAATCAAATCAAAATTTTAGAAAAAAAGGTTTTTAAACTAGAAAAATAAAACTAACTAAAATGTTGAAAATAAAATAAAAATAAAAACAGATAGATAAGATGAATCACTTGGATCCGACTCGTGTGTAGTGTAACCTTTGATTATTTTCGCACTTTTGCACTTGTTTAAGAGATTATCCTAGTTTGTAGTAGGCCCCTCTTTGGAAGGCGACGTTACCCTCAACCCAGTAGTTTGAGTCAGCAAGGATACAATCCTAAAGGTCGGATTATTGAAAGAAAATTAATTAAGTTATTAATGCATAATGTGTTAGGCCCCTCTTTTGAAGGCGACGTTACCCTCAGCTAAGTAGTCTGAGTCAGTAGGGATACAGTCTTAAGTAGCTGGGTTAAAGTTTTAATAGTAGTTTAACTTATGAGGGGATCAAAGAGTTTGGACCCCCGCCATCCAATACCGGTAGGTATTGAAGGAGGTCCTACTAAATTTGACCCAGGTCCTTTGCAGGATATATACACTGAACAATGGCAAGACTCTTACCAAACCGTTCCCTTAACCCCCGACCAGGTAGCCAACATACCTCCATATAGACCGTGGAGATATGAATGGTGAAAATCTTTTATTTTATATAGACAGTAAAATAATGCCAAGACACCACAGACAAAGGATAAGGAAGAATCACCTTCAACATAAGAAACTAGTAATTAAAGTCATTAATATAAAACCAATTAAAAAGTGCAAAAGATTAAAAATAAAAGTATTACACTAAACACTTGTCTTCACCAAGTGATGTAAGAGATTTAGGCAAACATGGCCTTTGATTGTCAAGAACTCTTACGATCAATCTTGGATCCCGAGACGACTCACACACTCTATGATGGACAATGGATGATGGTGGTGGATGATGGTGTTGTGATGGTGGTGGGTGGTGGATGAAGTGTGAGAGAGGTGGTGTGCCAAGGGATGAGTTGCAAGAGCTCCAAGCACTCCTATTTATAGGCTGAACAGAAGCTCGGGCACGGCCCCGTGTCAACTGGGCACGGCCCCGTGTCCAACTGTCTCTCTCTTCATAACTATGCACATGTGCATTAACATGACTGACCTTATCAATAGGTTTGTTTCAATAAAAAAATTAACCCTTACCAAATCAAATTTCGTATTACCACCAATCATATTTAACATCAACTAGTAACAAAACTATTATGACAAACTATGCACATGTGCCTAACTTTTTTTTTTAAATGCAAATGTTATTCACAGAAGCTAACCTCCAAAGCAGAGGGGGCCGAACCAACCACTACAGCAAAATGAAAAACAACAACTCAACATAAGAACCTAAAGACTAAAAACTAGCAGCTACCTTATATTGAAACTACACCATTTTCCAAACTCACAGACCTATTTTTGGACCGATTCTTATACCATAGAAAACCAACGGACTTAATATTACGGATAATCTCTCCGGGGTTAACTTGAGTCTCCAAAAACCTTTTATTGTTCCCGGCTAACCATATACACCAACTTGTCACTAACATAATGCCATATAAAGCTTCTTTCACTTCTTTATCCAGATTGCAAAACTCAGAGGCAATTACGATATCTTTAGCTGAAAACAGAATAAAAGGACTCACCTTGAACCATTGACTGGTGTGATACCAGACAGTCGACGCTACCCTGCACGAACAAAGAAGGTGTTTAACTGTTTCATCGCCATCTTCACACAGACAACATTTCACGTCTCCGCCCCCATAGTTCCGATCCCGGAGTGCAATCAGCGTGGGAATACGATCTAAAACCGCCATCCAAACAAAAATATTGCATATTTTGGGACCCGTTTTGACCATTTCACAACATGCATGCTGCTAAAATCAGAGCCGCAATACATGAAGTTCTTGACAGCATTGACTGAAAAATCAGAGTCATTACCTCCCAACCATTCCCAACCATCTTTGCCATCGGACAAAGTGACATTATCGAGGAGCCCGACCAACTCGTGCCATTCCAGTAATTCTTCGGTAGACTTGGGCTTCTCGACAAATTCCAAACCCCCATAAAGTTTATATTATCCTATAAAGTTTTTATTATCCTGATTGTACCGGTCCGCCACCAATCATCGTTTCTCTTGTTCCATTCTAAATATATTTTGGGAAACGGGTTTTGTGCATAATTATGCACATGTGCATTAACATGACTGGCCTTGTTAGCATATTATGGCAAACTATGCACATGTAAATCAACATGAATGACCTTATTAACCTATTCTATCAAATTATGCACATGTGCATAACTGTATATCACACAATGCTACCTTATTATTATATTCAACCATGAGTTACAGGTTCATATAACTGCATAACATAACGGATTACATATTAATATAATTGCATAACTGTATGTCATAACAAAAAACAACACCAAAGTAACAACACATACAAATTATATATCATTTATGAATAAATAATTGAGATTAGTATTCAAACTAATGTGCATATTAACCAACTATGACAATTTATGCACACGTGCATAACTATATAAAAAACAAAATCACCTTAATATACTGATTTATTAAGTGAATCCTATTCAAATTTATGCACATGCTAAAATACTATTACGTTTTAAGCAAATGTGCATAACTATGTATCACACACCACATTGTCTTATTCAGTGTAATCGTAATTTATCAAACTTTGCACATGTGCATAACTGTATGGAACATAAAATTAGTTTATTATCCTGTTCCGTATAAACCTATTATGTATAAGCCTATTATTTCGTTTTAGTGCACATGTGCATTAACTGTATAGTAGGGATGAGCTTGGTACTGTCCGCTATCGAAAGAACCGGTACCGAAAATCCCTAAAAGTGGGTACCGGTACCAAATATACTGGGTTGAGTACGGTTTGGTACCGGTACCAGTTCGGTATCGGTATTTGAGGGTAAAAACCAGTAAATACAGGTACCGAACCGGTACCGAAAATGCTAAAAGTCGGTACCAAAAAAGTACCCGGTTCGGTAAATTCGGTACCGGTTCGATACCGGTACCGGGAACGATTTGCTCATCCCTACTGTATAGATCATAAAATTATCTTATTATCTTGTTTCGTATAAGCCTATTCCTCCTATTCTGTATAAGCCTATTCTGTCATGTTAATGCACATGTGAATTAACACAACATAACTTGTCGACAATCATAATTTAGTAGTAAAAACCTGATGTGCGTTAGGTGTAATATATTTTAGGTGTATATTTTAAGCCCTTTTTACACTTTTTAGCCAAGTTTTAAATTTATAAACACGATATTCACTAACACTAAACACACATATGGGCAAGTGCACCCATCGTGGACGTAGTATAGTGTTGGCAAGATACCGAGGTCGTCCAAGGACACAAGAGCTTTTAGTACCGGTTTATCCTCAACGTCTAATCAAATCAAAATTTTAGAAAAAAAGGTTTTTAAACTAGAAAAATAAAACTAACTAAAATGTTGAAAATAAAATAAAAATAAAAACAGATAGATAAGATGAATCACTTGGATCCGACTCGTGTGTAGTGTAACCTTTGATTATTTTCGCACTTTTGCACTTGTTTAAGAGATTATCTTAGTTTGTAGTAGGCCCCTCTTTGGAAGGCGACGTTACCCTCAACCCAGTAGTTTGAGTCAGCAAGGATACAATCCTAAAGGTCGGATTATTGAAAGAAAATTAATTAAGTTATTAATGCATAATGTGTTAGGCCCCTCTTTTGAAGGCGACGTTACCCTCAGCTAAGTAGTCTGAGTCAGTAGGGATACAGTCTTAAGTAGCTGGGTTAAAGTTTTAATAGTAGTTTAACTTATGAGGGGATCAAAGAGTTTGGACCCCCGCCATCCAATACCGGTAGGTATTGAAGGAGGTCCTACTAAACTTGACCCAGGTCCTTTGCAGGATATATACACTGAACAATGGCAAGACTCTTACCAAACCGTTCCCTTAACCCCCGACCAGGTAGCCAACATACCTCCATATAGACCGTGGAGATATGAATGGTGAAAATCTTTTATTTTATATAGACATTAAAATAATGCCAAGACACCACAGACAAAGGATAAGGAAGAATCACCTTCAACATAAGAAACTAGTAATTAAAGTCATTAATATAAAACCAATTAAAAAGTGCAAAAGATTAAAAATAAAAGTATTACACTAAACACTTGTCTTCACCAAGTGATGTAAGAGATTTAGGCAAACATGGCCTTTGATTGTCAAGAACTCTTACGATCAATCTTGGATCCCGAGACGACTCACACACTCTATGATGGACAATGGATGATGGTGGTGGATGATGGTGTTGTGATGGTGGTGGGTGGTGGATGAAGTGTGAGAGAGGTGGTGTGCCAAGGGATGAGTTGCAAGAGCTCCAAACACTCTTATT